>NC_086453.1:5032241-5223778 GCF_028390025.1 Pseudophryne corroboree | reverse complement strand
TCCAGCCAGTACCTGCCCCCACCTGTAATCACTATACCCATCTGCTGTCTGTCTGTTATATCCCTAGTGATACAATATAACTGATCCCCCCCCCACCAGCCAGTACCTGCCCCCACCTGTAATCACTATACCCCATCTGCTGTCTGTCTGTTATATACCTAGTGATACAATGTAACTGATCCCCCCCCACCAGCCAGTACCTGCCCCCACCTGTAATCACTATACCCCATCTGCTGTCTGTTATATCCCTAGTGATACAATGTAACTGATCCCCCCACCAGCCAGTACCTGCCCCCACCTGTAATCACTATACCCCATCTGCTGTCTGTCTGTTATATCCCTAGTGATACAATGTAACTGATCCCCCCTCCAGCCAGTACCTGCCCCCACCTGTAATCACTATACCCCATCTGCTGTCTGCCTGTTATATCCCTAGTGATACAATGTAACTGATCCCCCACCGGCCAGTACCTGCCCCCACCTGTAATCACTATACCCCATCTGCTGTCTGCCTGTTATATCCCTAGTGACACAATGTAACTGATCCACCCCACCAGCCAGTACCTGCCCCCACCTGTAATCACTATACCCCATCTGCTGTCTGCCTGTTATATCCCTAGTGATACAATGTAACTGATCCCCCACCAGCAAGTACCTGCCCCCACCTGTAATCACTATACCCCATCTGCTGTCTGCCTGTTATATCCCTAGTGATACAATGCAACTGATCCCCCCCACCAGCCAGTACCTGTACGCACCTGTAATCACTATACCCCATCTGCTGTCTGTCTGTTATATCCCTAGTGATACAATGTAACTGATCCCCCCCACCAGCCAGTACCTGCCCCCGCCTGTAATCACTATACCCCCATCTGCTGTCTGTCTGTTACATCCCTAGTTATACAATGTAACTGATCCCCCCCACCAGCAAGTAACTGCCCCCACCTGTAATCACTATACCCCCATCTGCTGTCTGCCTGTTATATCCCTAGTGATACAATGTAATTGATCCCCCCCCACCAGCCAGTACCTGTATCCACCTGTAATCACTATACCCCATCTGCTGTCTGTCTGTTATATCCCTAGTGATACAATGTAACTGATCCCCCCCCACCAGCCAGTACCTGGCCCCACCTGTAATCACTATACCCCATCTGCTGTCTGTCTGTTATATCCCTAGTGATACAATGTAACTGATTCCCCCCACCAGCCAGTACCTGCCCCCACCTGTAATCACTATACCCCATCTGCTGTCTGTCTGTTATATCCCTAGTGATACAATGTAACTGATCCCCCCACCAGCCAATACCTGCCCCCACCTGTAATCACTATACCCCATCTGCTGTCTGTCTGTTATATCCCTAGTGATGCAATGTAACTGATCCCCCCCCCCCACCAGCCTGTACCTGCCCCCACCTGTAATCACTATACCCCATCTGCTGTCTGTCTGTTATCCCTAGTGATACAATGTAACTGATCCCCCCCCACCAGCCAGTACCTGCCCCCACCTGTAATCACTATACCCCATCTGCTGTCTGCCTGTTATATCCCTAGTGATACAATGTAACTGATCTCCCCACCAGCCAGTACCTGCCCCCACCTGTAATCACTATACCCCATCTGCTGTCTGTCTGTTATATCCCTAGTGATACAATGCAACTGATCCCCCCCCCACCAGCCAGTACCTGTACCCACCTGTAATCACTATACCCCATCTGCTGTCTGTCTGTTATATCCCTAGTGATACAATGTAACTGATCCCCCCCACCAGCCAGTACCTGCCCCCACCTGTAATCACTATACCCCCATCTGCTGTCTGTCTGTTACATCCCTAGTTATACAATGTAACTGATCCACCCCACCAGCCAGTACCTGCCCCCACCTGTAATCACTATACCCCCATCTGCTGTCTGTCTGTTATATCCCTAGTGATACTATGTAACTGATCCCCCCCCCCCCACCAGCCAGTACCTGCCCCCACCTGTAATCACTATACCCCATCTGCTGTCTGTCTGTTATCCCTAGTGATACAATGTAACTGATCCCCCCCCCACCAGCCAGTGCCTGGCCCCACCTGTAATCACTATACCCCATCTGCTGTCTGTCTGCTATATCCCTAGTGATACAATGTAACTGATTCCCCCACCAGCCAGTACCTGCCCCACCTGTAATCACTATACCCCATCTGCTGTCTGTCTGTTATATCCCTAGTGATACAATGTAACTGATCCCCCCACCAGCCAATACCTGCCCCCACCTGTAATCACTATACCCCATCTGCTGTCTGTCTGTTATATCCCTAGTGATACAATGTAACTGATCCCCCCACCAGCCAGTACCTGCCCCCACCTGTAATCACTATACCCCATCTGCTGTCTGCCTATTATATCCCTAGTGATACAATGTAACTGATCCCCCCCCCCACCAGCCAGTGCCTGCCCCCACCTGTAATCACTATACCCCATCTACTGTCTGTCTGTTATATCCCTAGTGATACAATGTAACTGATCCACCCCACCAGCCAGTACCTGTACCCACCTGTAATCACTATACCCCATCTGCTGTCTGTCTGTTATATCCCTAGTGATACAATGTAACTGATCCCCCCCCACCAGCCAGTACCTGCCCCCACCTGTAATCACTATACCCCCATCTGCTGTCTGTCTGTTATATCCCTAGTGATACTATGTAACTGATCCCCCCCCCCCCTCCAGCCAGTACCTGCCCCCACCTGTAATCACTATACCCCATCTGCTGTCTGTCTGTTATATCCCTAGTGATACAATATAACTGATCCCCCCCCCACCAGCCAGTACCTGCCCCCACCTGTAATCACTATACCCCATCTGCTGTCTGTCTGTTATATACCTAGTGATACAATGTAACTGATCCCCCCCCACCAGCCAGTACCTGCCCCCCACCTGTAATCACTATACCCCATCTGCTGTCTGTTATATCCCTAGTGATACAATGTAACTGATCCCCCCACCAGCCAGTACCTGCCCCCACCTGTAATCACTATACCCCATCTGCTGTCTGTCTGTTATATCCCTAGTGATACAATGTAACTGATCCCCCCTCCAGCCAGTACCTGCCCCCACCTGTAATCACTACACCCCATCTGCTGTCTGCCTGTTATATCCCTAGTGATACAATGTAACTGATCCCCCCACCGGCCAGTACCTGCCCCCACCTGTAATCACTATACCCCATCTGCTGTCTGCCTGTTATATCCCTAGTGATACAATGTAACTGATCCACCCCACCAGCCAGTACCTGCCCCCAGCTGTAATCACTATACCCCATCTGCTGTCTGCCTGTTATATCCCTAGTGATACAATGTAACTGATCCCCCCACCAGCAAGTACCTGCCCCCACCTGTAATCACTATACCCCATCTGCTGTCTGCCTGTTATATCCCTAGTGATACAATGCAACTGATCCCCCCCCACCAGCCAGTACCTGTACCCACCTGTAATCACTATACCCCATCTGCTGTCTGTCTGTTATATCCCTAGTGATACAATGTAACTGATCCCCCCCACCAGCCAGTACCTGCCCCCACCTGTAATCACTATACCCCCATCTGCTGTCTGTCTGTTACATCCCTAGTTATACAATGTAACTGATCCCCCCCACCAGCAAGTACCTGCCCCCACCTGTAATCACTATACCCCCATCTGCTGTCTGCCTGTTATATCCCTAGTGATACAATGTAACTGATCCCCCCCACCAGCCAGTACCTGTATCCACCTGTAATCACTATACCCCATCTGCTGTCTGTCTGTTATATCCCTAGTGATACAATGTAACTGATCCCCCCCACCAGCCAGTACCTGGCCCCACCTGTAATCACTATACCCCATCTGCTGTCTGTCTGTTATATCCCTAGTGATACAATGTAACTGATCCCCCCACCAGCCAGTACCTGCCCCCACCTGTAATCACTATACCCCAATCTGCTGTCTGCCTGTTATATCCCTAGTGATACAATGTAACTGATCCCCCCACCAGCCAGTACCTGCCCCCACCTGTAATCACTATACCCCATCTGCTGTCTGTCTGTTATATCCCTAGTGATACAATGTAACTGATTCCCCCCACCAGCCAGTACCTGCCCCCACCTGTAATCACTATACCCCATCTGCTGTCTGTCTGTTATATCCCTAGTGATACAATGTAACTGATCCCCCCACCAGCCAATACCTGCCCCCACCTGTAATCACTATACCCCATCTGCTGTCTGTCTGTTATATCCCTAGTGATACAATGTAACTGATCCCCCCCCCCACCAGCCTGTACCTGCCCCCACCTGTAATCACTATACCCCATCTGCTGTCTGTCTGTTATCCCTAGTGATACAATGTAACTGATCCCCCCCCCACCAGCCAGTACCTGCCCCCACCTGTAATCACTATACCCCATCTGCTGTCTGCCTGTTATATCCCTACTGATACAATGTAACTGATCTCCCCACCAGCCAGTACCTGCCACCACCTGTAATCACTATACCCCATCTGCTGTCTGTCTGTTATATCCCTAGTGATACAATGCAACTGATCCCCCCCCACCAGCCAGTACCTGTACCCACCTGTAATCACTATACCCCATCTGCTGTCTGTCTGTTATATCCCTAGTGATACAATGTAACTGATCCCCCCCACAAGCCAGTACCTGCCCCCACCTGTAATCACTATACCCCCATCTGCTGTCTGTCTGTTACATCCCTAGTTATACAATGTAACTGATCCACCCCACCAGCCAGTACCTGTACTCACCTGTAATCACTATACCCCATCTGCTGTCTGTCTGTTATATCCCTAGTGATACAATGAAACTGACCCCCCCCACCAGCCAGTACCTGCCCCCACCTGTAATCACTATACCCCCATCTGCTGTCTGTCTGTTATATCCCTAGTGATACTATGTAACTGATCCCCCCCCCCCCCACCAGCCAGTACCTGCCCCCACCTGTAATCACTATACCCCATCTGCTGTCTGTCTGTTATATCCCTAGTGATACAATATAACTGATCCCCCCCCCCCCCCCCCACACCAGCCAGTACCTGCCCCCACCTGTAATCACTATACCCCCATCTGCTGTCTGTCTGTTATATCCCTAGTGATACTATGTAACTGATCCCCCCCCCCCACCAGCCAGTACCTGCCCCCACCTGTAATCACTATACCCCATCTGCTGTCTGTCTGTTATATCCCTAGTGATACAATATAACTGATCCCCCCCCCCACCAGCCAGTACCTGCCCCCACCTGTAATCACTATACCCCATCTGCTGTCTGTCTGTTATCCCTAGTGATACAATGTAACTGATCCCCCCCCCCCCACCAGCCAGTACCTGGCCCCACCTGTAATCACTATACCCCATCTGCTGTCTGTCTGTTATATCCCTAGTGATACAATGTAACTGATTCCCCCCACCAGCCAGTACCTGCCCCCACCTGTAATCACTATACCCCATCTGCTGTCTGTCTGTTATATCCCTAGTGATACAATGTAACTGATCCCCCCACCAGCCAATACCTGCCCCCACCTGTAATCACTATACCCCATCTGCTGTCTGTCTGTTATATCCCTAGTGATACAATGTAACTGATCCCCCCCCCCCCAGCCCCCTGTACCTGCCCCCACCTGTAATCACTATACCCCATCTGCTGTCTGTCTGTTATCCCTAGTGATACAATGTAACTGATCCCCCCCCCCCCACCAGCCAGTACCTGCCCCCACCTGTAATCACTATACCCCATCTGCTGTCTGCCTGTTATATCCCTAGTGATACAATGTAACTGATCTCCCCACCAGCCAGTACCTGCCCCCACCTGTAATCACTATACCCCATCTGCTGTCTGCCTGTTATATCCCTAGTGATACAATGTAACTGATCCCCCCACCAGCCAGTACCTGCCCCCACCTGTAATCACTATACCCCATCTACTGTCTGTCTGTTATATCCCTAGTGATACAATGTAACTGATCCACCCCACCAGCCAGTACCTGTACCCACCTGTAATCACTATACCCCATCTGCTGTCTGTCTGTTATATCCCTAGTGATACAATGTAACTGATCCCCCCCACCAGCCAGTACCTGCCCCACCTGTAATCACTATACCCCATCTGCTGTCTGTTATATCCCTAGTGATACAATGTAACTGATCCCCCACCAGCCAGTACCTGCCCCCACCTGTAATCACTATACCCCATCTGCTGTCTGTCTGTTATATCCCTAGTGATACAATGTAACTGATCCCCCCTCCAGCCAGTACCTGCCCCCACCTGTAATCACTATACCCCATCTGCTGTCTGTCTGTTATATCCCTAGTGATACAATGTAACTGATCCCCCTCCAGCCAGTACCTGCCCCCACCTGTAATCACTATACCCCATCTGCTGTCTGCCTGTTATATCCCTAGTGATACAATGTAACTGATCCACCCCACCAGCCAGTACCTGCCCCCACCTGTAATCACTATACCCCATCTGCTGTCTGTCTGTTATATCCCTAGTGATACAATGCAACTGATCCCCCCCCACCAGCCAGTACCTGTACCCACCTGTAATCACTATACCCCATCTGCTGTCTGTTTGTTATATCCCTAGTGATACAATGTAACTGATCCCCCCCACCAGCCAGTACCTGCCCCCACCTGTAATCACTATACCCCCATCTGCTGTCTGTCTGTTACATCCCTAGTTATACAATGTAACTGATCCCCCCACCAGCAAGTACCTGTCCCCACCTGTAATCACTATACCCCCATCTGCTGTCTGCCTGTTATATCCCTAGTGATACAATGTAACTGATCCCCCCCCCCCCCACCAGCCAGTACCTGTACCCACCTGTAATCACTATACCCCATCTGCTGTCTGTCTGTTATATCCCTAGTGATACAATGTAACTGATCCCCCCACCAGCCAGTACCTGGCCCCACCTGTAATCACTATACCCCATCTGCTGTCTGTCTGTTATATCCCTAGTGATACAATGTAACTGATTCCCCCCACCAGCCAGTACCTGCCCCCACCTGTAATCACTATACCCCATCTGCTGTCTGTCTGTTATATCCCTAGTGATACAATGTAACTGATCCCCCCACCAGCCAATACCTGCCCCCACCTGTAATCACTATACCCCATCTGCTGTCTGTCTGTTATATCCCTAGTGATACAATGTAACTGATCCCCCCCACCAGCCAGTACCTGCCCCCACCTGTAATCACTATACCCCATCTGCTGTCTGTCTGTTATATCCCTAGTGATACAATGTAACTGATCCCCCCCCACCAGCCAGTACCTGCCCCACCTGTAATCACTATACCCCATCTGCTGTCTGTCTGTTATATCCCTAGTGATACAATGTAACTGATCCCCCCCCCTCCAGCCAGTACCTGCCCCCACCTGTAATCACTATACCCCATCTGCTGTCTGCCTGTTATATCCCTAGTGATACTATGTAACTGATCCCCCCCCCACCCACCAGCCAGTACCTGCCCCCACCTGTAATCACTATACCCCATCTGCTGTCTGTCTGTTATATCCCTAGTGATACTATGTAACTGATCCCCCCCCACCAGCCAGTACCTTCCCCCACCTGTAATCACTATACCCCATCTGCTGTCTGTTATATCCCTAGTGATACAATGTAACTGATCCCCCACCAGCCAGTACCTGCCCCCACCTGTAATCACTATACCCAATCTGCTGTCTGCCTGTTATATCCCTAGTGATACAATGTAACTGATCCCCCCACCAGCCAGTACCTGCCCCCACCTGTAATCACTATACCCCATCTGCTGTCTGCCTGTTATATCCCTAGTGATACAATGTAACTGATCCCCCCACCAGCCAGTACCTGCCCCCACCTGTAATCACTATACCCCATCTGCTGTCTGTCTGTTATATCCCTAGTGATACAATGTAACTGATCCCCCCCACCAGCCAGTACCTGCCCCCACCTGTAATCACTATACCCCCATCTGCTGTCTGTCTGTTATATCCCTAGTGATACTATGTAACTGATCCCCCCCCCCTCCAGCCAGTACCTGCCCCCACCTGTAATCACTATACCCCATCTGCTGTCTGTCTGTTATATCCCTAGTGATACAATATAACTGATCCCCCCCCCACCAGCCAGTACCTGCCCCCACCTGTAATCACTATACCCCATCTGCTGTCTGTCTGTTATATACCTAGTGATACAATGTAACTGATCCCCCCCCACCAGCCAGTACCTGCCCCCACCTGTAATCACTATACCCCATCTGCTGTCTGTTATATCCCTAGTGATACAATGTAACTGATCCCCCCACCAGCCAGTACCTGCCCCCACCTGTAATCACTATACCCCATCTGCTGTCTGTCTGTTATATCCCTAGTGATACAATGTAACTGATCCCCCCTCCAGCCAGTACCTGCCCCCACCTGTAATCACTATACCCCATCTGCTGTCTGCCTGTTATATCCCTAGTGATACAATGTAACTGATCCCCCCACCGGCCAGTACCTGCCCCCACCTGTAATCACTATACCCCATCTGCTGTCTGCCTGTTATATCCCTAGTGATACAATGTAACTGATCCACCCCACCAGCCAGTACCTGCCCCCACCTGTAATCACTATACCCCATCTGCTGTCTGCCTGTTATATCCCTAGTGATACAATGTAACTGATCCCCCCACCAGCAAGTACCTGCCCCCACCTGTAATCACTATACCCCATCTGCTGTCTGTCTGTTATATCCCTAGTGATACAATGCAACTGATCCCCCCCCCACCAGCCAGTACCTGTACCCACCTGTAATCACTATACCCCATCTGCTGTCTGTCTGTTATATCCCTAGTGATACAATGTAACTGATCCCCCCACCAGCAAGTACCTGCCCCCACCTGTAATCACTATACCCCATCTGCTGTCTGTCTGTTATATCCCTAGTGATACAATGCAACTGATCCCCCCCCACCAGCCAGTACCTGTACGCACCTGTAATCACTATACCCCATCTGCTGTCTGTCTGTTATATCCCTAGTGATACAATGTAACTGATCCCCCCCACCAGCCAGTACCTGCCCCCGCCTGTAATCACTATACCCCCATCTGCTGTCTGTCTGTTACATCCCTAGTTATACAATGTAACTGATCCCCCCCACCAGCAAGTAACTGCCCCCACCTGTAATCACTATACCCCCATCTGCTGTCTGCCTGTTATATCCCTAGTGATACAATGTAATTGATCCCCCCCCACCAGCCAGTACCTGTATCCACCTGTAATCACTATACCCCATCTGCTGTCTGTCTGTTATATCCCTAGTGATACAATGTAACTGATCCCCCCCCACCAGCCAGTACCTGGCCCCACCTGTAATCACTATACCCCATCTGCTGTCTGTCTGTTATATCCCTAGTGATACAATGTAACTGATTCCCCCCACCAGCCAGTACCTGCCCCCACCTGTAATCACTATACCCCATCTGCTGTCTGTCTGTTATATCCCTAGTGATACAATGTAACTGATCCCCCCACCAGCCAATACCTGCCCCCACCTGTAATCACTATACCCCATCTGCTGTCTGTCTGTTATATCCCTAGTGATACAATGTAACTGATCCCCCCCCCCACCAGCCTGTACCTGCCCCCACCTGTAATCACTATACCCCATCTGCTGTCTGTCTGTTATCCCTAGTGATACAATGTAACTGATCCCCCCCCCACCAGCCAGTACCTGCCCCCACCTGTAATCACTATACCCCATCTGCTGTCTGCCTGTTATATCCCTAGTGATACAATGTAACTGATCTCCCCACCAGCCAGTACCTGCCCCCACCTGTAATCACTATACCCCATCTGCTGTCTGTCTGTTATATCCCTAGTGATACAATGCAACTGATCCCCCCCCCACCAGCCAGTACCTGTACCCACCTGTAATCACTATACCCCATCTGCTGTCTGTCTGTTATATCCCTAGTGATACAATGTAACTGATCCCCCCCACCAGCCAGTACCTGCCCCCACCTGTAATCACTATACCCCCATCTGCTGTCTGTCTGTTACATCCCTAGTTATACAATGTAACTGATCCACCCCACCAGCCAGTACCTGCCCCCACCTGTAATCACTATACCCCATCTGCTGTCTGTCTGTTATATCCCTAGTGATACTATGTAACTGATCCCCCCCCCCACCAGCCAGTACCTGCCCCCACCTGTAATCACTATACCCCATCTGCTGTCTGTCTGTTATCCCTAGTGATACAATGTAACTGATCCCCCCCCCACCAGCAAGTGCCTGGCCCCACCTGTAATCACTATACCCCATCTGCTGTCTGTCTGCTATATCCCTAGTGATACAATGTAACTGATTCCCCCCACCAGCCAGTACCTGCCCCACCTGTAATCACTATACCCCATCTGCTGTCTGTCTGTTATATCCCTAGTGATACAATGTAACTGATCCCCCCACCAGCCAATACCTGCCCCCACCTGTAATCACTATACCCCATCTGCTGTCTGTCTGTTATATCCCTAGTGATACAATGTAACTGATCCCCCCCCCCCCACCAGCCTGTACCTGCCCCCACCTGTAATCACTATACCCCATCTGCTGTCTGTCTGTTATCCCTAGTGATACAATGTAACTGATCCCCCCCCCCACCAGCCAGTGCCTGCCCCCACCTGTAATCACTATACCCCATCTACTGTCTGTCTGTTATATCCCTAGTGATACAATGTAACTGATCCACCCCACCAGCCAGTACCTGTACCCACCTGTAATCACTATACCCCATCTGCTGTCTGTCTGTTATATCCCTAGTGATACAATGTAACTGATCCCCCCCCACCAGCCAGTACCTGCCCCCACCTGTAATCACTATACCCCCATCTGCTGTCTGTCTGTTATATCCCTAGTGATACTATGTAACTGATCCCCCCCCCCTCCAGCCAGTACCTGCCCCCACCTGTAATCACTATACCCCATCTGCTGTCTGTCTGTTATATCCCTAGTGATACAATATAACTGATCCCCCCCCCACCAGCCAGTACCTGCCCCCACCTGTAATCACTATACCCCATCTGCTGTCTGTTATATACCTAGTGATACAATGTAACTGATCCCCCCCCACCAGCCAGTACCTGCCCCCACCTGTAATCACTATACCCCATCTGCTGTCTGTTATATCCCTAGTGATACAATGTAACTGATCCCCCCACCAGCCAGTACCTGCCCCCACCTGTAATCACTATACCCCATCTGCTGTCTGTCTGTTATATCCCTAGTGATACAATGTAACTGATCCCCCCTCCAGCCAGAGCCTGCCCCCACCTGTAATCACTACACCCCATCTGCTGTCTGCCTGTTATATCCCTAGTGATACAATGTAACTGATCCCCCCACCGGCCAGTACCTGCCCCCACCTGTAATCACTATACCCCATCTGCTGTCTGCCTGTTATATCCCTAGTGATACAATGTAACTGATCCACCCCACCAGCCAGTACCTGCCCCCACCTGTAATCACTATACCCCATCTGCTGTCTGCCTGTTATATCCCTAGTGATACAATGTAACTGATCCCCCCACCAGCAAGTACCTGCCCCCACCTGTAATCACTATACCCCATCTGCTGTCTGCCTGTTATATCCCTAGTGATACAATGCAACTGATCCCCCCCCACCAGCCAGTACCTGTACCCACCTGTAATCACTATACCCCATCTGCTGTCTGTCTGTTATATCCCTAGTGATACAATGTAACTGATCCCCCCCACCAGCCAGTACCTGCCCCCACCTGTAATCACTATACCCCCATCTGCTGTCTGTCTGTTACATCCCTAGTTATACAATGTAACTGATCCCCCCCACCAGCAAGTACCTGCCCCCACCTGTAATCACTATACCCCCATCTGCTGTCTGCCTGTTATATCCCTAGTGATACAATGTAACTGATCCCCCCCCACCAGCCAGTACCTGTATCCACCTGTAATCACTATACCCCATCTGCTGTCTGTCTGTTATATCCCTAGTGATACAATGTAACTGATCCCCCCCCACCAGCCAGTACCTGGCCCCACCTGTAATCACTATACCCCCATCTGCTGTCTGTCTGTTATATACCTAGTGATACAATGTAACTGATCCCCCCCCACCAGCCAGTACCTGCCCCCACCTGTAATCACTATACCCCATCTGCTGTCTGTTATATCCCTAGTGATACAATGTAACTGATCCCCCCACCAGCCAGTACCTGCCCCCACCTGTAATCACTATACCCCATCTGCTGTCTGTCTGTTATATCCCTAGTGATACAATGTAACTGATCCCCCCTCCAGCCAGTACCTGCCCCCACCTGTAATCACTACACCCCATCTGCTGTCTGCCTGTTATATCCCTAGTGATACAATGTAACTGATCCCCCCACCGGCCAGTACCTGCCCCCACCTGTAATCACTATACCCCATCTGCTGTCTGCCTGTTATATCCCTAGTGATACAATGTAACTGATCCACCCCACCAGCCAGTACCTGCCCCCACCTGTAATCACTATACCCCATCTGCTGTCTGCCTGTTATATCCCTAGTGATACAATGTAACTGATCCCCCCACCAGCAAGTACCTGCCCCCACCTGTAATCACTATACCCCATCTGCTGTCTGCCTGTTATATCCCTAGTGATACAATGCAACTGATCCCCCCCCCACCAGCCAGTACCTGTACCCACCTGTAATCACTATACCCCATCTGCTGTCTGTCTGTTATATCCCTAGTGATACAATGTAACTGATCCCCCCCACCAGCCAGTACCTGCCCCCACCTGTAATCACTATACCCCCATCTGCTGTCTGTCTGTTACATCCCTAGTTATACAATGTAACTGATCCCCCCCACCAGCAAGTACCTGCCCCCACCTGTAATCACTATACCCCCATCTGCTGTCTGCCTGTTATATCCCTAGTGATACAATGTAACTGATCCCCCCCCACCAGCCAGTACCTGTATCCACCTGTAATCACTATACCCCATCTGCTGTCTGTCTGTTATATCCCTAGTGATACAATGTAACTGATCCCCCCACCAGCCAGTACCTGCCCCCACCTGTAATCACTATACCCCAATCTGCTGTCTGCCTGTTATATCCCTAGTGATACAATGTAACTGATCCCCCCCACCAGCCAGTACCTGCCCCCACCTGTAATCACTATACCCCATCTGCTGTCTGTCTGTTATATCCCTAGTGATACAATGTAACTGATTCCCCCCACCAGCCAGTACCTGCCCCCACCTGTAATCACTATACCCCATCTGCTGTCTGTCTGTTATATCCCTAGTGATACAATGTAACTGATCCCCCCACCAGCCAATACCTGCCCCCACCTGTAATCACTATACCCCATCTGCTGTCTGTCTGTTATATCCCTAGTGATACAATGTAACTGATCCCCCCCCCCCCACCAGCCTGTACCTGCCCCCACCTGTAATCACTATACCCCATCTGCTGTCTGTCTGTTATCCCTAGTGATACAATGTAACTGATCCCCCCCCACCAGCCAGTACCTGCCCCCACCTGTAATCACTATACCCCATCTGCTGTCTGCCTGTTATATCCCTACTGATACAATGTAACTGATCTCCCCACCAGCCAGTACCTGCCCCCACCTGTAATCACTATACCCCATCTGCTGTCTGTCTGTTATATCCCTAGTGATACAATGTAACTGATCCCCCCCCCCCACCAGCCTGTACCTGCCCCCACCTGTAATCACTATACCCCATCTGCTGTCTGTCTGTTATCCCTAGTGATACAATGTAACTGATCCCCCCCCACCAGCCAGTACCTGCCCCCACCTGTAATCACTATACCCCATCTGCTGTCTGTCTGTTATATCCCTAGTGATACAATGCAACTGATCCCCCCCCACCAGCCAGTACCTGTACCCACCTGTAATCACTATACCCCATCTGCTGTCTGTCTGTTATATCCCTAGTGATACAATGTAACTGATCCCCCCCCACCAGCCAGTACCTGCCCCCACCTGTAATCACTATACCCCATCTGCTGTCTGCCTGTTATATCCCTAGTGATACAATGTAACTGATCCCCCCTCCAGCAGCCAGTACCTGCCCCCACCTGTAATCACTATACCCCATCTGCTGTCTGTCTGTTACATCCCTAGTTATACAATGTAACTGATCCACCCCACCAGCCAGTACCTGTACTCACCTGTAATCACTATACCCCATCTGCTGTCTGTCTGTTATATCCCTAGTGATACAATGTAACTGACCCCCCCCACCAGCCAGTACCTGCCCCCACCTGTAATCACTATACCCCCATCTGCTGTCTGTCTGTTATATCCCTAGTGATACTATGTAACTGATCCCCCCCCCCCCCCCACCAGCCAGTACCTGCCCCCACCTGTAATCACTATACCCCATCTGCTGTTTGTCTGTTATATCCCTAGTGATACAATATAACTGATTCCCCCCCCCCCCCACACCAGCCAGTACCTGCCCCCACCTGTAATCACTATACCCCCATCTGCTGGCTGTCTGTTATATCCCTAGTGATACTATGTAACTGATCCCCCCCCCCCCACCAGCCAGTACCTGCCCCCACCTGTAATCACTATACCCCATCTGCTGTCTGTCTGTTATATCCCTAGTGATACAATATAACTGATCCCCCCCCCCACCAGCCAGTACCTGCCCCCACCTGTAATCACTATACCCCATCTGCTGTCTGTCTGTTATCCCTAGTGATACAATGTAACTGATCCCCCCCCCCCCCCACCAGCCAGTACCTGGCCCCACCTGTAATCACTATACCCCATCTTCTGTCTGTCTGTTATATCCCTAGTGATACAATGTAACTGATTCCCCCCACCAGCCAGTACCTGCCCCCACCTGTAATCACTATACCCCATCTGCTGTCTGTCTGTTATATCCCTAGTGATACAATGTAACTGATCCCCCCACCAGCCAATACCTGCCCCCACCTGTAATCACTATACCCCATCTGCTGTCTGTCTGTTATATCCCTAGTGATACAATGTAACTGATCCCCCCCCCCACCAGCCTGTACCTGCCCCCACCTGTAATCACTATACCCCATCTGCTGTCTGTCTGTTATCCCTAGTGATACAATGTAACTGATCCCCCCCCCCCACCAGCCAGTACCTGCCCCCACCTGTAATCACTATACCCCATCTGCTGTCTGCCTGTTATATCCCTAGTGATACAATGTAACTGATCTCCCCACCAGCCAGTACCTGCCCCCACCTGTAATCACTATACCCCATCTGCTGTCTGCCTGTTATATCCCTAGTGATACAATGTAACTGATCCCCCCACCAGCCAGTACCTGCCCCCACCTGTAATCACTATACCCCATCTACTGTCTGTCTGTTATATCCCTAGTGATACAATGTAACTGATCCACCCCACCAGCCAGTACCTGTACCCACCTGTAATCACTATACCCCATCTGCTGTCTGTCTGTTATATCCCTAGTGATACAATGTAACTGATCCCCCCCACCAGCCAGTACCTGCCCCCACCTGTAATCACTATAACCCCATCTGCTGTCTGTCTGTTATATCCCTAGTGATACTATGTAACTGATCCCCCCCCACCAGCCAGTACCTGCCCCCACCTGTAATCACTATACCCCATCTGCTGTCTGTTATATCCCTAGTGATACAATGTAACTGATCCCCCCACCAGCCAGTACCTGCCCCCACCTGTAATCACTATACCCCATCTGCTGTCTGTCTGTTATATCCCTAGTGATACAATGTAACTGATCCCCCCTCCAGCCAGTACCTGCCCCCACCTGTAATCACTATACCCCATCTGCTGTCTGTCTGTTATATCCCTAGTGATACAATGTAACTGATCCCCCCTCCAGCCAGTACCTGCCCCCACCTGTAATCACTATACCCCATCTGCTGTCTGCCTGTTATATCCCTAGTGATACAATGTAACTGATCCACCCCACCAGCCAGTACCTGCCCCCACCTGTAATCACTATACCCCATCTGCTGTCTGTCTGTTATATCCCTAGTGATACAATGCAACTGATCCCCCCCCACCAGCCAGTACCTGTACCCACCTGTAATCACTATACCCCATCTGCTGTCTGTTTGTTATATCCCTAGTGATACAATGTAACTGATCCCCCCCACCAGCCAGTACCTGCCCCCACCTGTAATCACTATACCCCCATCTGCTGTCTGTCTGTTACATCCCTAGTTATACAATGTAACTGATCCCCCCCCACCAGCAAGTACCTGTACCCACCTGTAATCACTATACCCCATCTGCTGTCTGCCTGTTATATCCCTAGTGATACAATGTAACTGATCCCCCCCCCCCCCACCAGCCAGTACCTGTACCCACCTGTAATCACTATACCCCATCTGCTGTCTGTCTGTTATATCCCTAGTGATACAATGTAACTGATCCCCCCCCCACCAGCCAGTACCTGGCCCCACCTGTAATCACTATACCCCATCTGCTGTCTGTCTGTTATATCCCTAGTGATACAATGTAACTGATTCCCCCCACCAGCCAGTACCTGCCCCCACCTGTAATCACTATACCCCATCTGCTGTCTGTCTGTTATATCCCTAGTGATACAATGTAACTGATCCCCCCACCAGCCAATACCTGCCCCCACCTGTAATCACTATACCCCATCTGCTGTCTGTCTGTTATATCCCTAGTGATACAATGTAACTGATCCCCCCCACCAGCCAGTACCTGCCCCCACCTGTAATCACTATACCCCATCTGCTGTCTGTCTGTTATATCCCTAGTGATACAATGTAACTGATCCCCCCCCACCAGCCAGTACCTGCCCCCACCTGTAATCACTATACCCCATCTGCTGTCTGCCTGTTATATCCCTAGTGATACAATGTAACTGATCCCCCCACCAGCCAGTACCTGCCCCCACCTGTAATCACTATACCCCATCTGCTGTCTGCCTGTTATATCCCTAGTGATACAATGTAACTGATCCCCCCACCAGCCAGTACCTGCCCCCACCTGTAATCACTATACCCCATCTGCTGTCTGTCTGTTATATCCCTAGTGATACAATGTAACTGATCCCCCCACCAGCCAGTACCTGCCCCCACCTGTAATCACTATACCCCATCTACTGTCTGTCTGTTATATCCCCAGTGATACAATGTAACTGATCCACCCCACCAGCCAGTACCTGCCCCCACCTGTAATCACTATACCCCATCTGCTGTCTGTCTGTTATATCCCTAGTGATACAATGTAACTGATCCCCCCCACCAGCCAGTACCTGTACCCACCTGTAATCACTATACCCCATCTGCTGTCTGTCTGTTATATCCCTAGTGATACAATGTAACTGATCCCCCCACCAGCCAGTACCTGCCCCCACCTGTAATCACTATACCCTATCTGCTGTCTGTCTGTTATATCCCTAGTGATACAATGTAACTGATCTCCCCACCAGCCAGTACCTGCCCCCACCTGTAATCACTATACCCCATCTGCTGTCTGTCTGTTATATCCCTAGTGATACAATGTAACTGATCCCCCCCACCAGCCAGTACCTGCCCCCACCTGTAATCACTATACCCCATCTGCTGCCTGTCTGTTATATCCCTAGTGATACAATGTAACTGATCTCCCCACCAGCCAGTACCTGCCCCCACCTGTAATCACTATACCCCATCTGCTGTCTGTCTGTTATATCCCTAGTGATACAATGTAACTGATCTCCCCACCAGCCAGTACCTGCCCCCACCTGTAATCACTATACCCCATCTGCTGTCTGTCTGTTATATCCCTAGTGATACAATGTAACTGATCCCCCCCACCAGCCAGTACCTGCCCCCACCTGTAATCACTATACCCCATCTGCTGTCTGTCTGTTATATCCCTAGTGATACAATGTAACTGATCCCCCCCCACCAGCCAGTACCTGCCCCCACCTGTAATCACTATACCCCATCTGCTGTCTGCCTGTTATATCCCTAGTGATACTATGTAACTGATCCCCCCCCCCCCCCAACAGCCAGTACCTGCCCCCACCTGTAATCACTATACCCAATCTGCTGTCTGTCTGTTATATCCCTAGTGATACTATGTAACTGATCCCCCCCCCCCACCAGCCAGTACCTGCCCCCACCTGTAATCACTATACCCCATCTGCTGTCTGCCTGTTATATCCCTAGTGATACAATGTAACTGATCCACCCCACCAGCCAGTACCTGCCCCCACCTGTAATCACTATACCCCATCTGCTGTCTGCCTGTTATATCCCTAGTGATACAATGTAACTGATCCACCCCACCAGCCAGTACCTGCCCCCACCTGTAATCACTATACCCCATCTGCTGTCTGCCTGTTATATCCCTAGTGATACAATGTAACTGATCCCCCCACCAGCCAGTACCTGCCCCCAACTGTAATCACTATACCCCATCTGCTGTCTGCCTGTTATATCCCTAGTGATACAATGTAACTGATACCCCCTCCAGCCAGTACCTGCCCCCACCTGTAATCACTATACCCCATCTGCTGTCTGCCTGTTATATCCCTAGTGATACAATGTAACTGATCTCCCCACCAGCCAGTACCTGCCCCCACCTGTAATCACTATACCCCATCTACTGTCTGTCTGTTATATCCCTAGTGATACAATGTAACTGATCCACCCCACCAGCCAGTACCTGTACCCACCTGTAATCACTATACCCCATCTGCTGTCTGTCTGTTATATCCCTAGTGATACAATGTAACTGATCCCCCCCACCAGCCAGTACCTGCCCCCACCTGTAATCACTATACCCCCATCTGCTGTCTGTCTGTTATATCCCTAGTTATACAATGTAACTGATCCCCCCCACCAGCCAGTACCTGCCCCCACCTGTAATCACTATACCCCATCTGCTGTCTCACTGTTATATCCCTAGTGATACAATGTAACTGATCCCCCCCCCACCAGCCAGTACCTGCCCCCACCTGTAATCACTATACCCCATCTGCTGTCTGTCTGTTATATCCCTAGTGATACAATGTAACTGATCCCCCCCCCCACCAGCCAGTACCTGCCCCCACCTGTAATCACTATACCCCATCTGCTGTCTGCCTGTTATATCCCTAGTGATACTATGTAACTGATCCCCCCCCCCCCACCAGCCAGTACCTGCCCCCACCTGTAATCACTATACCCCATCTGCTGTCTGTCTGTTATATCCCTAGTGATACTATGTAACTGATCCCCCCCCCACCAGCCAGTACCTGCCCTCACCTGTAATCACTATACCCCATCTGCTGTCTGTTATATCCCTAGTGATACAATGTAACTGATCCCCCCCCCACCAGCCAGTACCTGCCCCCACCTGTAATCACTATACCCCATCTGCTGTCTGTCTGTTATATCCCTAGTGATACAATTTAACTGATCCCCCCTCCAGCCAGTACCTGTCCCCACCTGTAATCACTATACCCCATCTGCTGTCTGCCTGTTATATCCCTAGTGATACAATGTAACTGATCCCCCCTCCAGCCAGTACCTGCCCCCACCTGTAATCACTATACCCCATCTGCTGTCTGTCTGTTATATCCCTAGTGATACAATGTAACTGATCCCCCACCAGCCAGTACCTGCCCCCACCTGTAATCACTATACCCCATCTGCTGTCTGTCTGTTATATCCCTAGTGATACAATGTAACTGATTCCCCCCACCAGCCAGTACCTGCCCCCACCTGTAATCACTATACCCCATCTGCTGTCTGTCTGTTATATCCCTAGTGATACAATGTAACTGATCCCCCCTCCAGCCAGTACCTGCCCCCACCTGTAATCACTATACCCCATCTGCTGTCTGTCTGTTATATCCCTAGTGATACAATGTAACTGATCCCCCACCAGCCAGTACCTGCCCCCACCTGTAATCACTATACCCCATCTGCTGCCTGTCTGTTATATCCCTAGTGATACAATGTAACTGATCCCCCACCAGCCAGTACCTGCCCCCACCTGTAATCACTATACCCCATCTGCTGTCTGTCTGTTATATCCCTAGTGATACAATGTAACTGATTCCCCCCACCAGCCAGTACCTGCCCCCACCTGTAATCACTATACCCCATCTGCTGTCTGTCTGTTATATCCCTAGTGATACAATGTAACTGATCCCCCCCACCAGCCAGTACCTGCCCCCACCTGTAATCACTATACCCCATCTGCTGTCTGTCTCCCTGATATATCCCTAGTGATACAATGTAACTGATCCCCCCACCAGCCAATTCCTGCCCCCACCTGTAATCACTATACCCCATCTGCTGTCTGTCTGTTATATCCCTAGTGATACAATGTAACTGATCCCCCCACCAGCCAGTACCTGCCCCCACCTGTAATCACTATACCCCATCTGCTGTCTGTCTGTTATATCCCTAGTGATACAATGTAACTGATCCCCCCACCAGCCAGTACCTGCCCCCACCTGTAATCACTATACCCCATCTGCTGTCTGTCTGTTATATCCCTAGTGATACAATGTAACTGATCACCCCCCCCCACCAGCCAGTACCTGCCCCCACCTGTAATCACTATACCCCATCTGCTGTCTGTCTGTTATATCCCTAGTGATACAATGTAACCGATCCCCCCACCAGCCAGTACCTGCCCCCACCTGTAATCACTATACCCCATCTGCTGTCTGTCTGTTATATCCCTAGTGATACAATGTAACTGATCCACCCCACCAGCCAGTATCTTCCCCCACCTGTAATCACTATACCCCATCTGCTGTCTGCCTGTTATATCCCTAGTGATACAATGTAACTGATCCCCCCACCAGCCAGTACCTGCCCCCACCTGTAATCACTATACCCCATCTGCTGTCTGTCTGTTATATCCCTATTGATACAATGTAACTGATCCCCCCCCACCAGCCAGTACCTGCCCCCACCTGTAATCACTATACCCCATCTGCTGTCTGTCTGTTATATCCCTAGTGATACAATGTAACTGATCCCCCCCACCAGCCAGTACCTGCCCCCACCTGTAATCACTATACCCTATCTGCTGTCTGTCTGTTATATCCCTAGTGATACAATGTAACTGATCCCCCACCAGCCAGTACCTGCCCCCACCTGTAATCACTATACCCCATCTGCTGTCTGCCTGTTATATCCCTAGTGATACAATGTAACTGATCCCCCCCACCAGCCAGTACCTGCCCCCACCTGTAATCACTATACCCCATCTGCTGTCTGTCTGTTATATCCCTAGTGATACAATGTAACTGATCCCCCACCAGCCAGTACCTGCCCCCACCTGTAATCACTATACCCCATCTGCTGTCTGCCTGTTATATCCCTAGTGATACAATGTAACTGATCCCCCCCACCAGCCAGTACCTGCCCCCACCTGTAATCACTATACCCTATCTGCTGTCTGTCTGTTATATCCCTAGTGATACAATGTAACTGATCCCCCACCAGCCAGTACCTGCCCCCACCTGTAATCACTATACCCCATCTGCTGTCTGTCTGTTATATCCCTAGTGATACAATGTAACTGATCCCCCACCAGCCAGTACCTGCCCCCACCTGTAATCACTATACCCCATCTGCTGTCTGTCTGTTATATCCCTAGTGATACAATGTAACTGATTCCCCCACCAGCCTGTACCTGCCCCCACCTGTAATCACTATACCCCATCTGCTGTATGTTATATCCCTAGTGATACAATGTAACTGATCCCCCCCCCCACCAGCCAGTACCTGCCCCCACCTATAATCACTATACCCCATCTGCTGTCTGCCTGTTATATCCCTAGTGATACAATGTAACTGATCCCCCCCCCACCAGCCAGTACCTGCCCCCCACCTGTAATCACTATACCCCATCTGCTGTCTGTTATATCCCTAGTGATACAATGTAACTGATCCCCCACCAGCCAGTACCTGCCCCCACCTGTAATCACTATACCCCATCTGCTGTCTGTCTGTTATATCCCTAGTGATACAATGTAACTGATCCCCCCCACCAGCCAGTACCTGCCCCCACCTGTAATCACTATACCCCATCTGCTGTCTGTTATATCCCTAGTGATACAATGTAACTGATCCCCCCACCAGCCAGTACCTGCCCCCACCTGTAATCACTATACCCCATCTGCTGTCTGTCTGTTATATCCCTAGTGATACAATGTAACTGATCCCCCCACCAGCCAGTACCTGCCCCCACCTGTAATCACTAAACCCCATCTGCTGTCTGTCTGTTATATCCCTAGTGATACAATGTAACTGATCCCCCCACCAGCCAGTACCTGCCCCCACCTGTAATCACTATACCCATCTGCTGTCTGTCTGTTATATCCCTAGTGATACAATGTAACTGATCCCCCACCAGCCAGTACCTGTACCCACCTGTAATCACAATACCCCATCTGCTGCCTGTCTGTTATATCCCTAGTGATACAATGTAACTGATCCCCCCCCCACCAGCCTGTACCTGCCCCCACCTGTAATCACTATACCCCATCTGCTGTCTGTCTGTTATATCCCTAGTGATACAATGTAACTGATCCCCCCACCAGCCAGTACCTGCCCCCCACCTGTAATCACTATACCCCATCTGCTGTCTGTCTGCCTGTTATATCCCTAGTGATACAATGTAACTGATCCCCCACAGCCAGTCCCAGCCCCCTCCTGCCCACACCTGTAATCACTATACCCCATCTGCTGTCTGTCTGTTATATCCTAGTGATACAATGTAACTGATTCTCCCCCCCCCCCCCTCCCCACACACACACCTCATGGGGTATATTGGGAACTAAGGGGTAAATGTGGAGAAATTGCCTATAGCAACCAAGTAACATTGAAGTATTATTTATAATTTGCATACTATGAAATTACACAGAACAACTGATTGGTTGCCATGGGCAACTTCTCCACTGGCACACTTCTCCGCTCTTATCACTGCTTCATACATTTACCAATAAAAGTGCACTGGAGATATTTCTGGAAGTGGCCTCGTGTGGGTGGCACTAAATCAAGTGTAGGCAGAACAAACACTATATGTTTCTATGGGGGCTGCAAAACTCAGATTTACCACACTCTAGAAAACAAAGCATTCCGGAGTGTGGCCCCAGCACTGGGCCGGATTAAGGTTTGTAGGAGCCCTGGGCAACAAACTTGTGGGGGCCCCTGTCCCTGCCTGTATACTATAGTACATCCCAGCGGAACATAATTTCCTATTGCTGCAAATGGCGGTGATAGGAAATTATAATCACTCCTGCAGCTGTGTCCCGGAGGAGATTAGACTGCACTCTGGAGGGTGAGATATCCCCCCACCCTACACTTCAGTGGAGCTGAGTACGGCAGAAGACTTCTCTCCAGACCACTTCCCACCTGCTTCCACAGGCAGTGCCGGCAGTATACCCTCTCCATTAAACACCATGAAGCACCCCCAATCTGCAGTTAGCTCCTCTGAACTCCCATGGCCAGTAACCTCAGGCCCCTTTCCAGTACCGAGTGCCCTGTAATCCCAAGAGACTGGGCATCTTCCTCAAACTCCCCTTACTCAAGGACATGGAGCCCCCCTCCCCCTCCTCTGTGTGACACAGTCCCTGAGGACCCCTATTTCCCCATGCATGAGTCAATGATGAGCCCCCTTCCTCCCTGGACATGCAGCTAGCCCTGATATGACAGGGTCCCCTCTCCCCTTACAACTTACCCGGGTCGCTCTGTGCCCGCGGCTGGGGGAGGGATCTGGGCTCGGGGAAAGAGACGCAGGGGAGCTGGACAGGAATTAATCTGGGATGGTGCTGTGACCCCAGCAGCTCCGCCTCCAGCTCTGAGGCACACATAGTCTCGCGAGATGTCAGTGACATCTCCAGAGACAGATCAGTGAGCTCCGCGGCGGCCGCTGTTTACTAAACAGCTGAGCCACCAAGGAGAACCGGAGTGCCGGCAGCAAAATGCTGTTCTGCACTACATATTTGTGGTGACTGTGTGGGGGCCCTCTAAGTGTGGGGTCCCTAGGATGACCGCCCCCTGCCGCCCTGCTTTTTTTTTTTTTTTTTAATCATAATTTTTTATTGAAGCAATACATGTTATACATACATAAATGTTCGACATGTTTCAAATCTTTGATAGAAGGGTATTATAAACAAACAGAACAAGAAAAGTACCGTTGAGTCCTTGATCAAGGGACATATTTTGTTATAAGCAATCAACAGCAGCACAATTGTAAGTAACAAGACCTCTGAAGATCATCTGTTATACAGGTTTGAAATTCAACTCGGTCGACTGACCCATATTTGTACTTTCAAACATAAGAGAAAAAAAAAAATTAAAGTAAGATAAAAAATAAATAAAAAAATATACACATACATGTATGTACACATATGTGTAATACCCGTGCCGTACCTGATTTCCCCCCCAACCCGCCCACAGCGCCTTGTTCGTCAATTAACTTTTAAAGCACAATTGGCGGATCCCCCGCAGCCATTCTAGTTAGAAACCATTTTGTGTTGGACAACGAGTCGTGGAGCTGTTTCCTAACCGTCGTCGACAAGGTCATTATATAACTCTCCCAAACCTCAAAGAAATTGTGTATCTTAGTGTCTTTTTCCAGCAGGACACTGATCCATTCCATCCTAAAGAGATAGAATAATTTGGCTTTAAATAGTGATAGAGTTGGTGGATCCTTCGCTATCCGCACCTGCAGGATGGCTTTTCTAGCCGCCAAACTAATTGCCAGCAACAATTTTTTACTGCCCAAAGAGAGGCGCTGATTCGGTGGCATGATACCAAAAAGCGCCCACTCTGGGGACAACCTCCAATAATTTACCAGTTCGGTCGTCAAGTAGTTTCGTATCTGAATCCAAAACTGTCTGATTAAAGGACATGTCCACAGGCAGTGAAACATATCCGCCTGAGGAGTGCCACATTTCCAACATGCATGTGTGTCAGCAAGTCCTATCAAGTGTCGTCTATGGGGCGATAGATAAGTCCTATGCAAAATATTGAGAGACATTTCTTTATATCTAGAGGAGGGAAATAATTTGCAGGTTTTAACATGTGCCGCCAGTAGGTCTGTAATTTCAACGTTCTGGAGACAATCCCTCCAAGACATAACACCTCCCGGGCCCCTCGAGTAGCCCAGGACGTTCCGGAAGTACCCATACGCAGTCGAGATTGCCTTCTTAACCCTAGGGGATTGTTTCAACATTTTATCCATCGGATTATCCCAATCCCCAGGTGAAAGACATCTGATAGTGAATGAAATATAGTGTTGAGCCAAAAGAAAGGCCACAGGAAAGGCCCTCAGAGTTGGGTATTTAGTAGTGGCCTCCTGGATCGTGAGCGGCCTCGAGCCCCGCATGTCCACTAAATCACCGATCCTGGACACCCCTCCAGCCTCCATATATTAAACGGGTAGTGTGCCTGACCCTCTTTGAAGTCAGGATTAGCCACGAACGGAAGGTGTAATGATTTGTGGGCATTTAGATTTAGTTTATGTCGCATTTCTTTCCAAAGTTTTTTTATGTTCCACAGTAAGGGGTTTCCCCTCAGCTCCTCGGGCACCTCCCGATCATGCAGATGAAGAAATGTAATGAGATCCCCCTCCTGCATAAATTCTCTATCTAAGTCTGTATTTGTGTATGTGTTATCGTTATGCATCCAGTCATGTAAGTAACGTAGTTGGGCCGCCTGGGAGTACCAGAGGATATTAGGGAAGTTTATTCCCCCATTCCCTACAGTCTGCTGCAATTTGATTAACGCTATACGCGGTCTCCCTCCCTGCCAGATGAATCTCCTAAAGAGAAAATTGAGACGTTGAACGTCTTTAGGTAGAAGTGTGTGTGGCATGGCTTGAATGAAATACATCAGACAGGGGAATGATATCATTTTGATCAAGCTAGCCCTCCCCAAGTATGATAAAGGCAAAGATTTCCAAGTCTCGAGTTCTGTTTCAATTGCTCGGATGGCCGAGGTAAAATTTAGGGCATATAATCGCTCAGGCTTTCTCGATATTTGAATCCCTAGATAGGTTATGTGATCCGAACTCCATTGTAATGGTAGATTCGTTGCCCCCTGCTTCATAAATGAACCATTTCCCAGTCTGAGTGCCACCGATTTTGCCCAGTTAACGTTAAAGCCTGAAACTTGTCCATAACCCTGTAGTAAATTAAATATATGGGTCAGTGAGGCCTCCGGATCAGAGATATATAGCAGAAGATCATCGGCAAAAGCAGTGAGTTTTAGGTTTCTGCGACCAACCTGGATTCCTTGAAACTGATTATCATTTAACAGCAAGCGATGTAAGGGATCTATGGCCAGGTTGAACAGCAGGGGAGATAAGGGGCAACCCTGCCGCGTGCCCCGATGCATCACCACCGGGTTGCTCATATAGCCATTGAGCAAAAGAGAAGTCGAGGGAGAATCATATAGGTAGCGGATAATTTCAATAAAGTCTGGATGGAACAGTCTACGTTCTAGGACCTTAAATAGATGGGGCCAGAGTACTGTGTCGAAGGCTTTGGTGGTGTCTAAACTGAGGAGTATATTTCTGGATTGGGGCGATTGAGCGGAAGCTACAACTGCCGCGATCGCCGCCCTAATTCCCTTAACCGACTAGTATTGCGAACAAAGCCAAGTTGGTGGTTAGTTAAAGTGTGGGGGAGAATAATTTGCAGCCGGTCTGCTAGAATCTTAGTAAATAATTTAATGTCGGTATTTAGCAACGTAATTGGCCTATAAGAGGACACCAATTGTGGGTCCTGCGCAGGTTTAAGGATTAAAATAGTATGTGCTGTCGTGAAATGGTGGAAGGGGGAACGTTGTTGTAAAAGACTGTTGAACACTTCTAGCAGAGTCGGAACCACATGGGGCTGGAGGATTTTGTAAAATTCATTAGAGAGGCCGTCAGGGCCTGGAGACTTGTGTAACTTGAGTTTGGACATTGCCAAGACCAATTCGTCCTCTGTAATCGTTCTCACCAGTAGGTCCGACTGTGCAGTCGTGATTGGCAGTAATAAAGTGTCTGGGAGGAGTGTGGTGTGGGTGGATTCGTTGAAGGGGAGATCAGAGTATAGGTCAGCATAGTAAGATTCAAAATGATCTAATATGGCCGGGGAATTGGTAAGGAGTTGACCCGAGGCTCGGTGTCTCACAGCTGTTATGAATTTGCGTGTAGTTTTTTTCCTAGCCATGGTTGCCAGTAGTCTACCGGATTTATTACCCCATCTGTAGTATTTATTAGAGATGAGCGGATTCGGTTTTACTCGGTTTTACTCGGTTCTCAAAACCGAATCTTATTGGCTCACGGATGTCACGTGTTTTGGATAGCCAATAAGATTCGGTTTTGAGAATCCGCTCATCTCTAGTATTTATGGGAAGAAAATACCATGTCACGTTTTGCTTGCGCTAGTAAGTGGTCGTTTAAGAGCTGTTTAGCCTGTAAATAAAGCCGCAAGGACTCCTCAGTCTGTAGGGCAAGGTGGCGTTGCATTGTATCAGTTACTTCTGAGTGTAAGGTGGTATAAATCGCTAAATTTTTCTTTTTCAATCTGTGAACATACTCAATAATTTGACCCCTTAGGACTGCTTTTGCCGCACCCCAAAAAATGTTTGGATGGTCCCAATGTTCTAAATTATCGTCTAAATAGTTGGCCCAGCTTGTTATTAAAATTTTTCTAAAATCATCGCAGTTATAGAGATAGCTTGGAAATCTCCAAATCCTTGAGCCCCCTGACTGAAGAGTTCCCTGCAGCGTCAATGTCACAGGAGCATGGTCAGATATCAGAATGTTGCGTATATCAGCTTTCTTGACTAGCGTCACTAGGGAATCTGCAACCAATATGGAGTCAATCCTGGACCAGGAGCTGTGAACCCCGGAAAAGAAAGTAAATGATCTGTCAGAGGGATTGAGGAGACGCCAAATATCAGTAAGCCGAAGGGAGGTTTTCAGTGTCTGGAGATGTGTCCAAGAAGGGGAACCGGAAGTGCGCGGGATAGGGCGTTTATCAATAGTGGGATCATCAACTGTGTTCCAGTCACCTCCCAGGATAAGCTGAGAATCATCGCGTTGAAGCAGTTGAGAGCTAATTTCTTGGAAAAAAGCAGCTGTCTCGCCATTTGGTGCGAAAAAATTAACCAGTGTGTATTTGTTACCCCAAATTTCAACATCTAAGATTAAATAACGCCCCTCCGGGTCAGCTACAGAGTTTAAGACAGTATAGTGTAGGTGTTTGCTAAATAGAATTGCCACCCCCTAGTCTTCCTCGTGTTATCTGCAGAAACACATCTATCCAACCACGGTGCCCGAAGAGCAGAGGAGGCGCCCATCATCCAGTGGGTTTCTTGGAGAAATATAATTTGAGGTCTAAACCGCTTCAGGTGCGTGACAACCCGCTTACGTTTTATCGGGGAGTTAAGGCCGCCCACGTTCCAGGATAAAATTTTAAAACAGGAATCTGCAGTAGAGGTTCCTATCCTAGGATCCGTCATTGTCTATCAACCCACGCCCACCCTAGGGTGACACTCCAGCGGGAATACCATATCACATCGCCGTCCCCCTCCTTCCCAGCGAGCGGGGAGGAACGACCTAGACCACATAGTGCCAATGAGCCCAGGAGCAGATCGGGCGAGGAAGGCACGGCACGGGCAGAACAAAAAAAAATTAAATTAAAAAAACACACATTGCTTCACATAACATTTTTCATTTTTTCCAAACCAAACTAAAGACCACGCAAGTGCTAAACCCTCCGGTAGCACTGGCGAGAAGCCTATCAGAAATATATATAACATTAGAATTCAAGCTGAGTAGCATGTGAAGAGACCCAATGTCTCTCTCGAATGGAATGTAAACCGACTCTGACAGTAAGTTTCTAACTGCATAATATTTAGTCTTGTTGTGGTGGATTCACCGGATTCAACATGTGTGTAACATGGGAGTGTGCAGTGGCGGGATCAGCAAAAATCAATGTGCGCCCATTGTCATGGATGCGTAATTTGGCGGGATACATCAGTGCGAATCTGGTATTACTCTCATGTAGTATTTTACAAACATCTGAGAACTCCCTCCTCTTCTGTGCAACAGAGGCCGAGAAATCTTGGAAGATCAAAATACGTTTTCCCTGCACTACCATTTGCGGGATCTTGCGATAAGAGCGCAGCACGTGTTCCTTCATTCGGAAGTCCATGAATTTCGCAATGACGGGCCTAGGCTTAATTTCAACATCTGGTCGGACAGGACCAATTCTATGCACCCTTTCTATGTGCGATAAAAATGGGGCATCTGTGATTCCCAAGGCCTGAAATAGATCAGTCGTTACAAAATCTGACAATTGTCTGTCCTTAACTGATTCGGGGATGCCCACAAAGCGTAGATTCGATCTTCTGTCCCTGTTCTCAAGATCATCTATTTTCGCCTGTAAGGTTTTAAGAGAGGAATCCTGAGTGTCAGTGGAGCGCTGGAGTGTATGTATCTGATCCTCCCCATCACTAACCCGCTGTTCTAGTGAGGTGATCCGTGAGGTGTTATGGTCAATTTTTGCAAGTGACGAATCAAGTAGTGTCTGTATCTGTTCCAGCCTTTTGTCAATTAAAGGGATATTCTCAAGTTTCTTGTCAATTTGGGGCATGAGGAGCCGAGAGAGCTCCTGGGCCATATGCATCAACGAGGGTTGATCGGGAAGCGTCTCCACTTCCAGAGTTTGGTCACGGGAGTTCCCCGTCTCTGGGGGCGAGGGGGGGGTTAGGTTTCACCGCCGTGTTTTTGGACTTACTCATTCTTGTAGTAACTGAGGACTGGGAAGATCTAACCGCTGGAGTTTTATGGACGAATTTGTCCATCCCCCGGTCCGTAGACAGTTAACTGTAACAAGCTAGGGACTCCTATACCAACACACTACGGTATATGATAATAAGACACCTCACGTAAAGGATCGAGTCAGAAGTTATGTCAGCGCTACTCAGCAGAAAAAAATAACAGCAAAATTTAAGTAAACATCATGTTACATATGATACAGATGTAGGTAATAGGCATAAACTCGATATGTTATACAAGTAAAAGCCGTACCGAGGCGGTGCGCCCTGAAACCTTCAGAGTAAAGCGAATGGCCGGGCAAAACTATAATAAAACAACTAGTATGAGAAATATTTCAAATTTCCCCAAGTAGGGGACTTTGTAAAAGGTAACAGTGGATTAATATAACCAGTTAGGCGCACTAACATTGGGTAGCCACCAGGTGGCAACGTAACCTCAAAAGTTCCTGCTCAGGGATAGCAGAGGCTGCAATAATCTGTTTTACCTGTCTCGTTTGAGGCAGTTGTATACCATCTCACTATGTACAGTGTTAATGGTGGGTAGATAGGAATAGAGAAAAGGAGAGAAAGAAAGGGGGGAAATTTTAGCAAGTAATAGAAGAAAGAATGAAAGAGAGGCCTGGATTCCCACACCCCCAGACAGAGGAGTCAAAGCAGAAGGGAGAGATTATGCAATCTGTTGGAGGTAGGTATAAGGAAGTGCAGGAGAGGTTAGGAAAAGGTGTATTTTGAGCTAATGTCACCCTTTGTAAAGGGGGGCTGCACAAGCCTCTCCTGTGAAAATGTAGTCGGGTAGTACGATCACGCAGCCAGTGTCCAGCGACCAGTAAGACCGCTAAGCAGCCACCCTCTCTCAGGATAGTGTCCCCCACTTTAGTGTGTGTTCAAGGGCACTTCCCAACCTCTTGCTCCAGCTACTGTCGACGGGCCAGTCAAGCAGACACAGGGCCCATCTCAGCACTCACCACCATCGCACTGCAGAATTCAAAAGTCCAGACAGGTAACCAGGACCAGAGTGCAGGATAGGGAACTCAACACTCCGGACTTCAAGGGCAACAGCGGTCACCTCTCAGAAGACTCCCGGCCACCGCGCAGCGGGCCTTCTCTCTGCCCTCTCCGGCAGATGTCTCCTGGGATCCTCCGGCAGCACCCGACAGCAACTCCGCTCTCCGCCGCTCACCCAGCCTCGTTCCCGGGCACCTCTGCGTAGACCCCACAGCAGGGGGGGATCCAGGTCAGTGTCTTCCACTTCAAGGGCCGTCCCCGGGTCAGCGCCTCGTCTCCGCCAATCGATTCTTGACCCGCCGCTCGTTCCCGTCTCCCTGCACCGCCGCACAGCGGAATCAGAAGCGGGGGGGGGGCAGCCGGGTCAGTGTCCCTCGCTCCAGGGGTCTCCTCCGGGATAGCGCTGTACCGCCGCCAGCCGCAGTTCGCCCCGCCGTTCAGATCCGTCTCTGATCACTGCCGCACAGCCTCTACTTGCGTCCAGAGGCAGCAGGGGCTCCGCACTGTCACCCAACGGATGAAATATCCCAGGAGGGCTGTAAGTAAAATGTAAACCTCTCGTGAGCGGGTGGGGATGAGTGCCACCAGGCCTCCAGTTTTCGCGCCAGGCGTCACACCGGCGGTCATATAGGCCGTCTCTTTGAAGGCCAAACTTCGGGGGCATACAGTCACGCTCCTACCCCTACAGGGTCTCTCCAGGCTCCCTTAGTTATAGGGATTTTTGTAGGGGGTCTATCAGGAGGATAGGTGCCGGTTAGCAGGGGATGTTTGTGGATTTTCCACCTGCAGGCTGGAGCTCAGCTAAAAAGCAGCCATGCTGGATGGCCCGCCCACCGGAAGTCCCGCCGCCCTGCCTTTAATCTGGACATGCCCCAGCAGCTGACAATATCTAACGGCTGCTCAGGAGAAAGAACTCCCCCTTTATGCCTTTGGCCTGCCAAGTAGTGCACCAGCACAGACAGCGGTCAGTAAAGTACCATACAGAATGGCAGCTGGCCTGGGGGGTAGATATCCTGGGGCAAATCTTCATCTTAAGGTCAGCCATTCACAGGAATCTCCAGCTGCTGGTATTCTATTCATAGGGATCTTCATCTGCTGGTATTCTATCCATAGGGATCTTCATCTGCTGGTATTCTATCCAGAGGGATCTTCATCTGCTGGTATTCTATACAGAGGGATCTTCATCTGCTGGTATTCTATCCAGAGGTATCTTCATCTGCTGGTATTCTATCCAGAGGTATCTTCATCTGCTGGTATTCTATCCAGAGCTATCTTCATCTGCTGGTATTCTATACAGAGGGCTCTTCATCTGCTGGTATTCTATCCAGAGAGATCTTCATCTGCTGGTATTCTATCCAGAGAGATCTTCATCTGCTGGTATTCTATTGATAATGCTGATTTTGATTACCTTATAACCTTCACTATATATGGGTAAGAGACTCAATACGCAATTGGCGTATGGGGTACCGTAAGGGTCCGCACTTAGCGTAGCGGACGCTTAGCCGTGATCGAGACGCACGAGCGGCACGCTCGCTCACAGCTTTACGCTTGGTGTCGAACACGCTATAGGCGAGCGACTACCGTAATGCTACGCTACCAGCGTAGCGGACGCTCGAGACCACGAGGAGATCACGAGCGGCGCAGACGCTCACAAGATGACAATCAGTAAACCTTGAAAGTAATACACAGAAAGGATACTCTTATGCTGTAAACCTTGTACTGAAACACTGCAGCGATATAACGCTGCTTAACCTTGTTAACACTAAAGCTGTCTGAGCGATCGAGACGCTCCTATTACCCTCTGCAATGCAATGAACACACAATACCGTGCTAAGGTTCCAACACCTTTACTAACAAGCTTTTAAGTTATATTGAAAAAGGTAAAACAGTTCACAAGTCATACACTACAAACTAACAAATAATTCTAACAGAATAACTAGACAGAAATATACAATAACGTTACAATCTTATATATATAATATATATAATATATATATAATATATATATAATCTTATACTATAACCGAGAGAGAGAGAGAGAGAGAGAGAGAGAGAGAGAGAGAGAGAGATGGCCAATACAAAACAGTGAACAAATTTGATTACAGAGAATTACTTACACACACTGGGAACGATCGCTGCGCTATTCCTGGTACCAGCTCCAAGTTAGTCAATATGAAAACCGTTTGTGGAGTGAGAGAGAGAGCTGTCCAGGCTGGCTGATCTTATATACACTGCATACAGTATACTACAAAGGGACCTATAATCTCATTGTTCATTGGACACAGGAATGTCTCCTCGCATCATAACAAAAGGTCATAGGTTAGTTTGAACAGGTGGGCTGTGACTATTACAAACAGCTAAGGTGGGAGGGAATCGCCGGATTCCCGCCGCATGGATAATGAACTGCAAATATAAGAAATGTCCAGAAACTACTAATGGCCATAACTATATGCAGGAGCGATTAATCTTTACCTAACCAACACCGGATTATTGCTATTAAAATACTCTTCGGTTAGGTACCAGACACAACTGTTTTACCTTAATCAGACCCTTTGTGCCACGTAAAGAGGAACTCCTATGTCCCTGAACAAGTCACATTAAACAAACTTACAGTTATCACTAAGGGGAACATTACCTATAAAACCTGCTATATGGATTAATTATCTAGCGATTGAGTCGCTCGCTAGACGCACACAAACTCTACCGTAAATGCACATACCATGCGCTCAAGCGCACGCCCGTAGGGGCGCCGTCACGCAACTGCGAATATGCGCACGCACGCCAGAGAAAGTGCATGTGCAGCGGGCAAGCGCATGAGGTGAATATATGGCAACGTGTAGCATGATATTTTTTTTTTTTTTTATCTGAAGAAATTTTATTAGAGAAAATTTTCAATACAGAGCATACACAACGTTATGAAAACAGAAAAGCCAATAACACAGTAACAGCATGTCTGTAAACCATAATACATGGTAGTAAAGTAATAATACTAAAAGACTTGAAAGTTAGAAATAAAGAGAAAACAGGGGAGATAAGAAAGAGAGGGGATAGAGAAAGAGTGGAACACAGAACAGAGGAGATGCTGACCATCAGTCTTTCAGGGAGACTGTAGAGAACCTGCGCATACTTCTGTACATTTTTAACTAAACCGTATGGAGACATATATAACAAGAAACTAAACATTCACACATTACCAGGCAGGGCATTCCGGGAGGTAGTGCAAGAGGAATAGTAATCAAGCCATGGTAGCCATTTCAATAGAGGGGATTGGGGGGCTAAGGAATATTTAATGCTCATAGTTTCCATTTCGAAATTGCGCTGTATTGACGTTATAATTGTGGATAAGCGTGGTGGATCTGTTCTTTTCCAATATTGAGCAATTGCGGCCCTGGTGGCTATGAGAATATGGCCTACAACATAAGAGTATTCAGAGGGTACATAGGGAGGAAAGTAATGTAAAAGAACAATCTCAGGGCGGTGGGGGAGGATCACCCTTGTGACCTTTTCAATTAGTCTAAAAACTTCCGTCCACAATGGCCTAATAACTGGGCATGTCCAAAATGTATGTATTAAAGTACCTTCCAATCCACATTGCCTCCAACAAAATTTAGAGGAGTCTGGCCAGATCCTATGGAGTTTATCAGGTGTGTGATAGAGGCCATGGATTAGTTTGAACATCATTTCAGTATGGTTGATGCACCGAGACATTTTAAAAATATTCATAAAAATATTTTCCCATTCCTGATCTGTCAGAAGAATATTAAATTCTGATTCCCACCTTGTTTGAATATGTAATTTCACATCATTGAGCGGAGAGAGGAGCGTGACATACCACTGGGATATACCACCTTTGTGGTGTATGGAGGAAAAGTTACTCAAGATATATGGAGGGGGAGTAGGGGAGGAGAGAGGATCAGGCATGTTCGCCCTAATCCAATGTCGGATACGTAGGTATTTATAGAAGTCCTTTGACGGTATCAAGTATTGGGTTTGTAGTTGTTGGAAGGTTTTAAGCTCTGATTTATCATACAAGTCCTTGACCAGCTGAACCCCAAGCTCCCGCCAGTTCCGCAGAGAAAGGTCTGGGAGCAGCTTGGTAATCGCCAATATGGATAGGTGCGTGGAGGGCAGTGGGCAATCGCCCAGATTAGTGACCAATCTGTCCCAGACCTTAAGAGAATTAATTATACTCCTCATAAGTTTGGTAGAGGGGGGTCTATGTGCAGGTTTGACCCAGATTAAATCTGGAAGAGGAAATTCAGTGCACATATGTCTTTCAATATCTACCCAGGGTTTTACGGACTCCGTCCAGAGCCAGTCCTTCAACTGATCAAGGAGACATGCATGCTGATAGAGTTCTAGGTTAGGGAATGCGAGACCCCCGCTACCCTTGGATCTAAACAAGCGGGTTCTAGCTATCCTGGGTCTTTTACCCTTCCAAATAAAAGTAGACATGACAGAATAGAACTTGTTAAGGAGAGCTAGCGGAACTAAGTAAGGTATGGCTCTAAACAGGTAGAGAATTTTAGGGAGGAGCATCATTTTGATTGATGAAAGTCGCCCCAACCAAGAAATTTCATAGTTCGTCCACTGTTTGGTGAGTGTTTTGAAGTGACCCAAGAGAGGAAGGTAGTTACAATCCACCGTGGAGTGAGAACCGGAAGGGATCTTGATCCCAAGGTATTGGAGGGAAGAGTCCTGCCATGCATAGGGATAAATAGATTGTAGGGATTGGAGTGGGATCGGCTCAATGTCAAATGCCAGAGCCTCAGTTTTTGCCGTGTTCATTTTATAGTAGGAGATTTTAGAGTAGTCCTGCAGAATATCGTGGATAGCTGGGAGAGAGGATTCAGGTTTAGTTACAAACAGCAGGACGTCATCTGCAAACAGGCAAATCTTATGTTGCGTGGGACCTATGTAAACTCCGCTCACTAGAGTAGATGCCCTGATTTTCTCTGCCAGAGGTTCTATTGCTAAAATGAAAATTAATGGTGACAGTGGACATCCCTGGCGGGTGCCGTTGGTGATGGGGAAAAAATCGGATAAAAACCCATTACTAAAAACGCGCGCTGAGGGGTGCGTATATAGACGTAGGATATTCTGTAAAAATTGTCCCGTGAACCCAAACCTGGCAAGAACTTCTGACATGTATAACCAATGAATCCTGTCAAAAGCTTTCTCCGCGTCAAGAGAGAGCAGTAATAAGGGTTCCCGCGACGCGGAGCGAGCCTCCAGAAGGGAAAAGACTCTCCTGGTATTGTCAGGGGCTTGGCGACCGATAGTGAAACCCACTTGATCTTGATGGACCAATGTGGGGATCAACGGATTCAGTCTATTTGCAAGCAGTTTGGCATACAGCTTAATATCTGTGTTCAAAAGTGCTATGGGTCTATAATTTGCGCAGAGAGATGGGTTCTTGCCAGGTTTGAGAATCGTTATCACCTGCGCCTCCAACATTTCTCTAGGGAAAGGGTTAGAGGAAGCGTCATTGTACAGATTAAGGAGGAGTGGGGAGAGTGAGTCTTGAAAGGTAATGTAAAAGAGATTGATAAACCCATCTGGCCCAGGGGCCTTGTCTTTTTTGAGGGCTTTCAGGGAAGTCTGAAGTTCTCTCTCAGTCCAGGGAGTGCAAAGTGTGGAGGCATCATCCGGGGAAATAGAAGGTAGATTAATGGAATCTAAAAAGGACCGTATAAGCTGCAAGGAAGGTTGCGGGGTGAGGGGATCATGTTTGAGATTGTACAGTTTTCTATAATAAGAGGCAAATTGGTTTGCAATATCTTTAGGGTTCAGGGACAGCGATCCATCTGGGTTTGTCAAGTGTTTAATTCTGTTGATAAGGTTTTTCCCTCTGAGTTTCCGCGCCAGTAATTTACCCGCCCTATTACCTAATGTGTAATATTTTTGATTTAGGTTGGAGACTGCTCTTTGTACGTGCAAAAGGTAGAGACTGTTCAATTTCCTCTTTGCTTCAGTCAGAGACGCAAGGGTGAGATCGTCGGCAGGGGATTGTTTATGTTTGGTTTCTAGCGTCGTCACCTCCAACTCATAGGCCAACTGAACTTCCCGGTCACGGCGTGCTATGTGAGCTGAGGCTTGGATAGCTGCACCCCTCAGGACTGCCTTAAGAGCACACCAATGATTAGAAATAGAGGTATCAGCGGGGCTATTGGTGTCCAAATAAGAAGACAAGGCCTCTCGTAATATAGAGACTCCGTCCTCATCATTTAAAATGTAATCCCGCAACCTCCAAGATCGTGGTGTGGGGATAGGCGTTTTGTATGACCAGGTCCACAGTAAAGGTGCATGGTCTGACCACGATATCGGCAATATTTTGATGTTAGGGATTGATTGTAATGTCCATTTATCCGTCAGGAGCAAATCGATCCTAGAATAGGATCTATGCACTGCCGAATAAAATGTATAGTCTCTAGCACCGATATTCCTGACTCTCCAGGCGTCATATAAATCAAATTCGGTTAGTAGGTGTGAAAAAGAGGCGGCCAGGGCTTTGGCTGTGTTAGCAGACTGTTTATCTAGTTTCGAAGATTTGTCTAGATTAGGGTCAGGAGCTATATTAAAGTCACCCATCAGGAAAACCGCACCTTTCTTGACACTATACAGCTTTTGAAAAAAGGATTTCAGGAACCGAGGTTGATTAGAGTTAGGGGCATAAATGGAGACCAAAGTAACATATTTAGTTCGCAGTTCTGCCATTGCCATCTACCCACTTACCCTCCAATTGGAAAGAGCACGATTTATGGAAAAGGATAGCGACACCGTTCCTCTTAAACGGCCCACAGGAGACATAGTGGACTGGGTAATTGGTATTGGAGAACTGAGGAGGGGAGTGCAGTGGGAAGTGGGATTCCTGTATAGCCACTACGTCCGCCTTTTGATCAGCAAAATATTTCAGAGCCAGGCGCCTCTTTTGGGGTGAATTGAGCCCTTTAACATTAAGACTTAAAAAGGTGGCCATGTGGGAGGGTATGACAGGGTGATACATAACACATCGAAAAGCATCAGTAAGACTTGCATCAAAATATAATACATAGCAGCACAGTCCTCTAAGACCGAGGAAGTAAAGTCAGCATCAGTAAAGAGAAGAATATGAGAAGAGAAAACAGAACAAGAAATAAAACAGGGGAAAAAAACAGAAATAGCATCCATAAAGGAACTAGAGATCCCGTCACATGGGTATCGTGACGGACAGGTGTGGGTGGGTGGCATATCAGCCAAAATTACCCACCGTCGCCTCCAAACCAGAACATACTTAACATATGATTATCAATCGCAAAAATAGATAAGATTAATAAATAAGGTCATCCTAAAATAGGGAGAAGTGGACGTTTGCTATCTAATTGAAACAGGCACAGTTCTACCTCTATCTAAGATTTAACGAAAACATTGGAACATCAGTCGAAGAACATCGCCTATAATATAATGAACATATAGCCACAGATAAACCTGTAGGGGAAAAAACAAAAGCTAAATAATAGCTATCTTATGGTTATTCCCAGGTGATTCTCAGCCCGGAGCCAATGTCCAGTCTTGGGCTATCCGTTTCGGTGATGTAGCGGGGGGAGCAGGTTGTATATCGAGAAGGATGTCCCATTTTTTCAGAATTTTAGGTCCATCTTCAGGTGAGGTGATGATGGTGGTAATACCATTACGTAGTACGATCAGCTTAGTAGGGAATCCCCACTTATATTGGACTGCAGCTTTCCGTAAGGCTGATGTAATATTGGAGAATGAACGTCTTTTGGCCATAGTCGCTGGAGACAGGTCCTGGAAGAGTTGAAGAGAATCCAAACAAGTCGCCGTAGGTGAAGAGGGCAGTGCTGCACGTAAGATCTTTTCCTTAATGTGAAAAAATGAACCCTGAGAAGTGTGTCCCGGGAGGCCTGAGCAGGTGCTTGCCTAGACTTCGGGAGTCTATGGATCCTGTCGATCAGGAGATCAGGTAGCGGAACATCAGGTATCAATTTATGAAAAAGATCGGTGGCGTATCCGTACAGGTCAGCATTTGAAACATCATCAGGGATGCCTCTTATTTTTATATTATTCCTACGTGAGCGGTCCTCTAAATCTGTAGTTTTGTCTCGGATGTTAGCGACCTCCTCCAGGAGAGAGTCGTGTGCGGTGATCAAATCATTATGTGATGTTACCAGCTCCTCCATCTTATGCTCAATGTGGTCTGTCCTGTCACCGATTTCAGAGATGTCAGAGCGGAGAGCTTGTATATTAGATCTAAGCTCAGATGAGATATCAGACTTGAAAGAGGCTAACAAGGAGTGGATAGAGCGTAGCGTGACCGGGCCATCCAGAGAGTCCATATCGACTTGTGCGGCGTTAGCCGTGTTGCATATTTTTGATGAAGTTGATTGAGATGAATGAGTTGGAGTCGGCGAGGGAAGGGATGCGTGGGTCTTGTTACCAGAGGAGGAGGACCCAAAGAAATTCACTTGTGAAGCAGATTTAGACCCCTTCGACTTCTTTGGAGGCATGATGGGACGTCCCGAGGGGGATCAGTAGATCATATAGATAAAAAGAGGATGACCGTAGCGAGTGGTTATTCAGGCAGGAAGCGACGGTGAGATAGACATGGTGTTAGAAGGACATATCCTCACGGGGGAGTCGCACCATATATGCCGTAGTTGTTAGCAATGGGTGTAGGACTGCGTGGTCCTGGAAAATCAGATTATATACACAAGGGAGCAAAGCAGTGGCACGGGTCATTTGCTTCTTCCCCAGTCCCGCTATTCAGGGCTCCCAACCTGGGCTAGCCAGCCGTCAGGGTATTCCGTGCAGAGGTTTGTAGATACCCAGGGAGACTCTGTGGGGTGATTCAGGTGGGGGGTAGCTGGTGCACAGAACATATATTCAGCCGCAGCAGCAGCAGCCCTATGTAACCAGTTCTCCTCCTCCACCTCCAATATGGCCGCCGCTGCTGGGTCTCTGCCCTATGTGGTGGCAGTACAGGGGTCCTCCACTGTTGTGTCAAGGCACTGGGCCCCCAAGTCCCCCCACAGCTGTTATATATAAGGTCTGGGGTCAGAGTAGTCGTTCTTTTTGGCGCTGCGTCCGCGCGCCTTACTCTGCCCCAACCAAGATGGCCGCCGGCGCCGGACACTCGCGGGTGCTTCCGCGGCCTTTTGCAGCTTACCTCGTCTGCTTCTGAGGTCTGGCCGCCGCTGCACGACTCTCGGCGGTGGCCTGCAAGGGGGTCTCGGCGGTAGCGGGTGCCGTTCCCGTCCGCGCGGCTCCCGGAAGGTCTCGATGTCCGGCCGGGGATCAGCAAAACCCAGGTCCCGGCTCCAATCCCTGAGGTAGGCCGCAACCTGCAGGAGCAGGATAAACCCACTCCCCGGCTCCGCAGCTTTCCCTCTCTGAGGGATAGGGCACAGGACAGCTTAAGAGGCCTCTGGGTGAGTTGTTTTCCTGGGTGGGCAGCTAATAGGATGGTTATAGGGTTTTTTTTTTGCACGAGCTCCCCTGGGACACAACCTCTTAGTCAGGCAGCAGGCCACACCCCGAATTCCGTAGCATGATATTTTACTGACTTTGACAGTCCACCCTTTGGCAGTCATCAATAACTGCCACTTCCTAAAACAGCTCACAAGGAGAAAAATATATGTCATGTGTAATACATTTCTATGATTGGGTAAGGGAGAAGAGAAGAAGGTGGGAAAAAGGTATGACCTAGTGAGATAGTAGAAGCATGTGTGTATGAGTCCATGTTTGAGGGGTCATCTATCATCGTGCCGTACGTGTTTTAAATCAAGCTTCGAGGTATTGCGAAGTATACATTTGAATTCCTTCTTATCCCGTATTAAGGGTCTGTGGATGGGCTGTCAAACTTTACCGAGCTCTTTTCGGCTTTTGGTTGCAACAAAATGGGGGAGCACATTTTAGTTGATGATACATGAATGGGGGGGATATGCGAGTGCTGATATCTGTGCCTATATTCCCTATCGACTATGTGTGTCATTACATGAAGGTTGTAGAAATGAAGATAAGAAGCAATTATGGCAAATGCAGTCATAATCTATGTGAGGTTAATATACATTTGTTGATTGAGGTCTTGTCTTGTGTCTTGTCTCGATGTACATGTTGACTGTAGTCTCCCGATGCTTTTGCTATAATTGCTTGAGCAAAAAGCTTTCTCAATGTCCATAGACTTACAATCTTTAAAGTATTGGGCTATCGTAAAATTTAAAGTTACTAGGGATATTGGGGGTCTATGGCATTGTCCATCAATGGTCTGTATAAAAGGTTGTCAAATTCTTCTTCCAAGCGGATGTCTTTGTACCTTGGAGGAAAACAAAGGAGAAACGGGTGAAAGAAACGGACCGTGGAATCACATTTTCATCACAACATTGTCTCTATCGTTGGGTCATAAATCAAATTTGTTGTTATTACAGTATCTTCACTTCTTAAACTCATCACTCGGGCACTACGTTTACACTTCGTTAAAACCCGAACGCATCTAAATATCAGACCGACCAATATGATGACACCCAGAATACACAAAAGAAATTTCCCTACATCCATGATAATACCTTGGGCCCATTCTCCTAAACCAGAGAACCAATTTCGTGGGTTCAACCATGACACCCAACTGGTCAGCTCATTACCCACAGCAGCAAGGGTGAGATTATGTTTCCTTCGGAACTCCCATTTTAATTGCAAGATGTCATCCATCTTTTGGTCTATGACCTCGACCGGGTCTTCAGTGCTGTTTGTAATATACGTGCAACACTTTATTCCATATTGAGTAGCCAAGGTGACACAATACCCGCCTGTCACAGCTGTGAGATAATTGAGAATCATCCTATGCTGAACCAGTTCTGTTTTGTAGGCTTGTAACTCTCTTCCAGTATACCTGAACGTGTCGTCATACATTTCAGTGATATTGTCTAATAAATTTGCAAGTGCAGATATATACCTATAATTTATCACTCCCCTGGCGGTACGAGTGATATCCATCGCGAGAAGGAATTGAATCCCGATGGATTCATGGATCAAATCAGAGGCCGGATGCTCTGTTTTCTCTATCAGTTGCCTTTTAACGACGTGCTCGTAATGGGTGTGAGTATAAGGAGCTTGGGCACCACGGTGAATATCTTTCATTTTAGTGTGGGATACAGTCATTACCTCAGGCAGTACTTTTCCAATATAACATAACCCTTCTGAGTTTGGGGCAAGCCACTTATACGCCTTCCTCCCGCATATGAAATATGCATCATCGGGGAGAACATATGGGACGGAGTATGACATTACCATGTTACAAATTTTCCATGTGAACTCTCCTAACCCTAATTCTCCCATCTGTTTAGTGCACGTATCAGTTTGTACGATCTGTGCACAGTATCCTGGTGATACTTCTCCAACTCGCATGATCCTACTTCCTAAGGTGTACCTATACCGAAAGAATTTCCTATGGTCGGCTATCTGGCGTATAAGTTCTGTATCTACGGGCAATCTGTCGGCTCTATGTGAGAATGTCATGGTTTGATTACTCCATGACACTTCCCAATTTCCCGGCTTTCGGGGATTGGAAATGTTAAAGCATACTAAGGATCTATCCACATGATACTGGTGGAGCTTCAAACTAGGAGGACTAGAGATATTAAACCTCCTGTCCACCGGCCTCCCACCATTTAGCTCAAGTACCTCTCCTACAGTTAAAGGTAATGGTACTAGTCCTGATTTGCTATGGCCTTGAGGTACTTGAGAGCATACCCAACAATCTGTCTGATTTAACACTTTACCCACTAAGGAGTGATAGTCACTCAATGGATGCCGGTCCATATGGATATTAAAACTGGATTGGCATTTCTTGATACACCCATCCTTGACTATACTGTCACAGTGTCTACAGATGCAGTTCTCTTCAGCTAACAATCCTTCACAATTCCTTCTATTGTCAATGCTACCAGATCGTTTTCTGATACTCGCCTTTACTCGGTGATTATGTTGTTCTTGGAAATCTACGCCTTCATCCTGGCCATCAGAACCCATTCCAGATCCTTTCTCGACTTCCATGGTACTCTCACCGAAACAGACTGCTCTGGTCAACATCATGGTTAACAGGAAAATCCGTATCACAGTCTCTTGGGGCAAGTCCATCTTGGAGGAGTAAAAGGAGAAAATAAGAAGGAGGAAGGGAAATAGGAGGGAGGTGGGAACTGGAGAAAATAACAAATGGGAAAAAGAAATCTGGCTCGACAAGCTTCTGGTCTTATTATTCTCAACGCTCAGGTGTCGTCTCACTCTTCCCTGAACAGACACTCTAGTGATACAACCTCTACCGTCTGTTCTTTGTCACGGGACCTTTCTGGATCCGCAACCTTCTTACAATGAGACGTATGGACCCAAGTCTCTCTCTCGGCAACCTTCAAAGCAGTTGTGCTGGTCAATAAGACTTGGTATGGTCCTTCCCATCTGTCAATAAGGCAACCTGAGCGTAGAAAATTCAATATCATTACATAATCCCCAGGTTCAATGTCATGACAATTACTGTCTGGCAAATCAGGAATCAACAACTTTAGATTATCATTCTGATTCGTCAATTGTTTACTCATCTTAACCAAGTACTTTACGGTTACTTCATTGTTACATTTCAAATCATCCTGGGGGTTAATCATAACATGAGGTTGTCGACCAAACAGAATTTCAAAAGGAGACAGATTAAGAGGGGACCTGGGAGTGGTTCTGATGCTGTATAATACAATTGGCAAAGCTTCAGGCCACAACAGTCCTGTTTCAGTCATTACCTTGCTCAATTTATTTTTAATAGTGCTGTTAACTCTTTCCACCTTCGCACTCGCCTGGGGGCGGTACGGAGTGTGCAGCTTACTATTAATTCCCATCAACTTACACATTGTTTGAAAGACTTCACCTGTAAAGTGGGTACCCCTATCACTCTCAGTTATTCTAGGGATACCGTACCTACACACAAATTCCTGCACAATTTTCTTTGCAGTAAATACAGCGGTATTTGTGGCCGCAGGAAATGCTTCGACCCAATTTGAGAATACATCAATACAGACCAAAACATACTTTAAATTTCTACAAGGGGGCAATTGTATGAAATCAATTTGTATTACCTGGAAAGGGCCATCTGTCGGAGGGATATGGGATGGCTCTGTCGGTATTGCCTTTCCGATATTCTTCCTCAAGCAGGTAAGGCATGTCATCGCTCTTTTACCCGCATGGGAAGAAAATCCTGGGGCGCACCAATAAGCTCTTACTAGCTTACACATTCCTTCTTTGCCCAGATGAGTCAGCCCGTGTGCTGCTTCCGCTAGACTTGGAAGGTATGCTCTGGGTGCCACTGGTTTACCATGTCCATCTGTCCAGAGTCCTGAGGACTCCTGGCCATATCCTTTTGACCTCCAAACTGCCCTTTCCTGTGGAGAACACAAATTTTGCATTTCACACAATTTCTGTGTGTTTACAGTATTAAATACCATCAGCTGTGTGGTGTCAGTCTGTCTGGGGGTGCTGGCTGCTAATTTAGCAGCTTCGTCTGCCCGGCTGTTACCAAGTGATACCGGGTCTTGGCTATACGTGTGAGCTTTACACTTGATAACAGCCACTCTGTCGGGTTCCTGTATCGCTGTTAGAAGTCTTTTGATGTGGGCTGCATGCGCTACGGGTGTGCCAGCTGCCGTCATGAAATTTCTGAGTCGCCATAGGGCTCCGAAATCATGGACTACTCCGAAGGCGTACCTAGAATCTGTGTAGATATTGGCTGACTTGCCCTTAGCCAATTCACATGCTCTGGTTAGGGCAACCAGTTCAGCAACTTGTGCTGAGTGAGGTGGGCCTAGCGGTTCTGCTTCTATGGTACCTTGGTCATCTACGACTGCGTATCCAGTACACAAGTCTCCCGAGTCCGTCTGTCTGTGACAACTACCGTCAGTGTAGAAAGTAAAATCTACATCTTCCAGTGGGTTGTCACTGATGTCAGGCCTTGCCGTGAAATTTTGGGTCAAATATTCCATACAATCATGCGTGTCATCCCCTGTATTAAATCCTCCTTCACCATCACTCTCATCCTCCACCCTTTGTGCCTGTCCAGGCACACCTGGGAGATACGTTGCAGGATTTAATGCGCTGCATCTCCTTATGGTGATGTTTACGGGGGCCATCAATGCCAATTCCCATCTTGTAAACCGCGCTGATGAGACGTGTCTGGTTTGGGCAGAATTCAGCAAGGCTGACACTGCATGGGGCGTATGAATTGTGAGGTTGTGTCCTAGCACTACATCTTCGCTTTTTGTGACTAGTAATGCTATTGCTGCAACGCTTCGCAAGCATGTGGGGAGGGATCGCGCTACCGTATCTAGCTGAGCGCTGTAGTAGGCTACCGGCCTGCTGGCATCACCATGCTTCTGGGTTAGGACACCTGCTGCGCACCCAGCACTCTCTGTTCCGTACAGCTCAAAGGGTTTCCCATAGTCTGGCATACCCAATGCCGGTGCCTACGTTAGGCACTGTTTAAGTCTCTCAAATACCATCTCAGATTCGTCTGTGTGCGAAATCCGATCAGGTTTATTTGATGAAACCATCTCCTGCAATGGCAAGGCCAGTATGGAAAAACCTGGGATCCAGTTACGGCAATACCCACACATTCCTAAAAACGTTCTAATCTGTTGCTGGGTTTGTGGCAGGGTCATGTCATGAATTGCTTGAATTCTATCAGCGGTGAGGTGTCTCAGTCCTTGTGTTAGACAGTGTCCCAAATACTTCACCCGGTCCTGGCATAATTGTAACTTGTCTTTGGAAACTTTGTGTCCTGTGTCTGAAAGATGAAACAGGAGTTGTTTCGTATCTTTCAGGGACGCTTCCAGTGAATCTGAACACAGTAGTAAATCATCCACATACTGTATCAAAATTTATCCACTCTCTGGTTGGAAAGACTTTAAACAATCATGCAGAGCCTGTGAGAAAATACTTGGACTGTCTATGAAACCTTGTGGTAAGCGAGTCCATGTATATTGAACCCCTCTGTATGTAAATGCGAATAAGTATTGACTGTCAGGGTGCAGAGGTACCGAGAAGAAAGCGGAGCAGAGGTCAATCACAGTGAAAAATTTGGCAGTGGGAGGGATTTGCATAAGGATAACAGCTGGATTTGGCACTATGGGGAATTGACTCTCAACTATTTTGTTGACCCCTCTTAGATCCTGTACTAATCTGTAACCCCTCCCCCCACTCTTTTTAACAGGGAAGATGGGACTATTTGCAGTGCTGGACGTCCTTGCCAGAATGCCCTGTTGTAGCAAGCGCTCTATTACAGGGTAAACTCCTAACTCCACCTCTGGCTTCAGAGGGTACTGTGGGATATTTGGAGCTATCCTACCATATTTTACTTGCACAACTACTGGGGCTACATTTGCCATCAATCCAGTGTTTTGTCCGTCCTTGGTCCAAAGTGACTCCGGTATCTGGGAAGTCATTTCTTCTACCTTGGACGGACACCTATTTACAATAACAGTGTGTGACATTAATCTTGTTGGGGAGTCTAGCATATCTTGCGCTTCCTGAGCGTGGTTTTCGGGTATGTCCAAGAACACACCTTCAGGAGTACAATATATGACGCATCCCATTTTGCACAGTAAATCTCTCCCTAAGAGATTAGTCGGAGCCGATGCAGCCAGCAGAAAATAATGCTTAGTATGCAAAGGCCCTATCGTAACCTCTGCTGGTTTGCTTAAAGGGTATTGTCGTACTACTCCTGTTACTCCCATGGCTGGAATTGTTTTACCAGTGGTTCTCATGCCCACGGGCGAATTTATCACTGACTTGGCCGCCCCCGTATCTACAAGGAAATTTAGAGATTTACCAGCTACATCGATTGTGACCTCGGGTTCACTTCCAGGGCTCGCAATCAATTTCACTGGCTGCAGATTACAGGTGTGGCCCAACCCCTATGGTGTGTGGTTACCTCCCTGCATTGCAGTTGCAGCTATCACCTGTGAAGGGGGTGAATGGGTGTTATTAGAAACTTGCCAGTCTCTTTTTGGGGGATACCTTCTTGTTTCCCCTGCGTGTGGCTCATAACTCCGTCTCTGCGGTCCTTGATCCCATTTTCGTGTGTCATGTCGTTGTCTAGGAGGTTGATATGATTTTTGTGCATTTTTCGATCTACAGTCTCGTGCAAAATGTCCCTCTTTATGACAGTAATAACAAGTTACCACATTTGACTTACCCACAGGGGTCGGAGATTTATACAGAGGTGGCCTTGTGGTCAGGGCCTGTATACTTACGGCCATTAACTTATCACTTTGTGACTCCCTGTGTCTGGTGATATTCCGATCATGATCAACAGCGGCCTCTCTCAAAGTAGCCACCGACAGACCTCGCCAACATGGTTGGGTGGTCTGTACCCTTGTCCTTAATACTTCCTTTAAACCTTCCATTAACACAGATACTGCTACTTCTCTATGATTTACATTTGTCTTAATGTCTTCTATGCCTGTATACTTAGCCATTTCCTGTAGTGCCCGATGAAAATAATCAGCAGCTGTTTCTCCCTCTTTTTGTTTGATGGAAAAAATTTTGTTCCATTTGGCAACAGCTGGAAAATACTCTTTTAACTGTAAATTTATTCTCTTTACATTATCTTGGTTGTACACATCCGTAAGGGGTACATCTTCATCTAATTTACAGTCAGCTAAAAATCTTGCTGAGTCGACATTGGAGGGTAAACATGCCCTCAGCAATATCTGCCAGTCTTTGTTATTGGGCTCCACAGTATTTCCTAGATCTCTAATGTATTTCTGGCTAGCAACTAGATCTTTCCTAGGATCAGGGAATTCAGACACTATTGCTCTTAATTCCATTCGGGAAAAGGGGCAGTGCATGGCGATGTTTCTGACAGGAGTGACTCCTGAAGTGTCGGTTTTCCCATTTGGCACTGCTATTACCCTAACGGGATTAAGTCCAATAACATCATTCTGAGTAGATTCTACAATATGTGGTGAAATGGTTTCAGCATAGTGTATGGTGCCGTACTTACCAGTTGATACGACCTCACCTGTCCCTCCGCTAGGGGGCTTTGATACTAATCTTACGGGTTGGGTCGTGCCCACTGTTGTTTCTGCTATGGTGGCTGCTAGAGAGAGTGCCGATATTGTTGTTGGCTCATCCTCTTGAACACACTCCTGGGGAAAGTTTAAAACAGGGTACAGCTTGCACGGATTAGTATTTGCATCAATAATCTTAGTCACATTATTCTTAACATTTATACAGTTACTAAATGCATGTTTATCATTTACCAGTGTGCCATTCTCTGTAACCACCTGCTCTCCCGTTATGTATGGTGGCGGTGGCGCCGTGGCTATCAGTTTCCTGATAGGGTTAGATCCAGCCGCCTGAGCCAATCCTCTCTGTATTTCACCCTCCTGCTGCCATAACTGTAAATAGTCATAATGTTTGATCCGTCTCTTTGCAGATTTAATGAGACATATCCTTCTCCTTAGATTTTGTAACACATCTGGGCTAAAACTGCCTACCCGTGGGAACTTTTCCCCATCGTGCACAGTCATTCTTTCCCATTCATCGCACAAAACCTCTGTGTGTGAACCGTATTTCTCACACATTACATACCTTGCCGACCCGATTGGTCGGTTTACTAAGTCAACCCGAACCGAGGTTGATCGCCCCCTACCTGAACAACTGGCCCCCATCTTTGCAGGTGCTGCTTTCACTACCTCTGACCTTCAAATCAGGGTCTTCAGCGAACCCTTACAAAAACCAAGATGTCCGGGGTAGGCCGGCGGCGGAAGTTTACCGAGTACTCCACTCACTCGCCCACGTCGACCAATACGCCCACACACTGCCTTAGCGCTGGCGTACTCAACCTAGGGCCCCTGCGACCTGAACCTCTATTTACTGGAACATGTGGGTGTGATCCGAAGAGCACTTAACCCTTTCCAGTAACTATTGGTTGTTGGATAGTTCCCGAGTGACCAGCGAACCTCCCTTAAAATAAAAAAAATTACACAAATCACGTTAGAATGTACAAATAGCGTTTGTGACCCCTCTAGCGTACGCAAATGGTACTGGGTCAAGTTACTAACTAATGCACACAATTACATGCGGTACAATCGTTCTGCACATAAGCAACTAATCTTATGTGCGGAGCGACCAGTGGAATCGAAAATTGTGGCTGCGAATTCCTTCAGCCAGAGCTTAATGGCCTATATGGGTATCGCACCAACCCTTTCTGGTGTTGTGCTCCTTTTATCTATAGCGGACTTCTTAGTCTGCTGTACCTAGACCTCCTGGTCTGTCTGGACCTCCTAGTCTGTGCTACAGTAGACCTCCTGGTCTGCTATACTCTAATGCTCTTTTTTTTAAAATGTTTAACAAGGGATGCCTCCCAAGCCACCATGCAGTCACTTACACGTATGTACCTCACGAGAACTCGATGATTTCCTGTGGTTCAACCCCAAAAATTTTAGAAACTTATATATATGTATACACACTCTTTCACCTCATATACACTTTACTTTCGTTTCTGCGCAGAAATCCCTTTCATTCAGTAACACAGTCTAGTCCAGATGAGTCGCAAATTAGAGAAGGATCTATTAGCTTAAAATTTTGGACACTGAAATTGACTTGCGCTTTTATCGCGTTTGCCTCCTTTTCGCCTATTTAAAATAATACTATCGTGTGATTTGTATTATGTGGGCGTACCCAGACGCTCCGTTGCGTAATATACGCTCCGTGTGTCGGCCCTTGCGTCGCGTACGCGAGTCTCACCCTTTTGTTAGAGACACATGTACGCCAGCCAGATATGTCCACAGAAATACAATTAACACGTTTATATCAATGTAGATGATTATTAACTGTAATCATCTACCGAGCACCACACAGGTCTTTCCTTGTATCTTTAGGCAAAGCTGTGCGTGTTTTACAAATTACCCCTTAATGTATTATTTTACTCTTTTAACTATCAATAGCAACAAATCTTTCTTAGCACGTTATCAATTATGAAATGGCAAACAGGAAAGTGATATGTGAAAATACACGAATGAAAAGAAATGCAGATGTATGCGTGCGTGCGTACGCAAGACAGAAATAAAACAGTTTTAAAAAGACAATAGCGTATTGTTCTTACCTTCGGTTCCGGATTCCACCAGCACTCCTACAACGTAGCGAAACAGACGCTTATCTAGCCAGCACTACTGCCTTCCCGCCCTTGCTGGCAGATCACGTCTGCTTTCGTCAGTGTGGATATGTGGAGGACGGACGAGCCGCCAATTGATAATGCTGATTTTGATTACCTTATAACCTTCACTATATATGGGTAAGAGACTCAATACGCAATTGGCGTATGGGGTACCGTAAGGGTCCGCACTTAGCGTAGCGGACGCTTAGCCGTGATCGAGACGCACGAGCGGCACGCTCGCTCACAGCTTTATGCTTGGTGTCGAACACGCTATAGGCGAGCGACTACCGTAATGCTACGCTGCCAGCGTAGCGGACGCTCGAGACCATGAGGAGATCACGAGCGGCGCAGACACTCACAAGATGACAATCAGTAAACCTTGAAAGTAATACACAGAAAGGATACTCTTATGCTGTAAACCTTGTACTGAAACACTGTAGCGATATATCGCTGCTTAACCTTGTTAACACTAAAGCTGTCTGAGCGATCGAGACGCTCCTATTACCCTCTGCAATGCAATGAACACATAATACCGTGCTAAGGTTCCAACACCTTTACTAACAAGCTTTTAAGTTATATTGAAAAAGGTAAAACAGTTCACAAGTCATACACTACAAACTAACAAATGATTCTAACAGAATAACTAGACAGAAATATACAATAACGTTACAATCTTATACTATAACCGAGAGAGAGAGAGAGAGAGAGAGAGATGGCCAATACAAAACAGTGAACGAATTTGATTACAGAGAATTACTTACACACACTGGGAACGATCGCTGCGCTATTCCTGGTACCAGCTCCAAGTTAGTCAATATGAAAACCGTTTGTGGAGTGAGAGAGAGAGCTATCCAGGCTGGCTGATCTTATATATACTGCATACAGTATACTACAAAGGGACCTATAATCTCATTGTTCATTGGACACAGGAATGTCTCCTCGCATCATAACAAAAGGTCATAGGTTAGTTTGAACAGGTGGGCTGTGACTATTACAAACAGCTCAGGTGGGAGGGAATCGCCGGATTCCCGCTGCATGGATAATGAACTGCAAATATAAGAAATGTCCAGAAACTACTAATGGCCATAACTATATGCAGGAGCGATTAATCTTTACCTAACCAACACCGGATTATTGCTATTAAAATACTCTTCGGTTAGGTACCAGACACAACTGTTCTACCTTAATCAGACCCTTTGTACCACGTAAAGAGGAACTCCTATGTCCCTGAACAAGTCACATTAAACAAACTTACAGTTATCACTAAGGGGAACATTACCTATAAAACCTGCTATATGGATTTATTATCTAGCGATTGAGTCGCTCGCTAGACGCACACAAACTCTACCGTAAATGCACATACCATGCGCTCAAGCGCACGCCCGTAGGGGCGCCGTCACGCAACTGCGAATATGCGCACGCACGCCAGAGAAAGTGCATGTGCAGCGGGCAAGCGCATGAGGTGAATATATGGCAACGTGTAGCATGATATTTTACTGACTTTGACACTATCCAGAGGTATCTTCATCTGCTGGTATTCTATACAGAGGGCTCTTCATCTGCTGGTATTCTATACAGAGGTATCTTCATCTGCTGGTATTCTATCCAGAGAGATCTTCATCTGCTGGTATTCTATCCAGAGGTATCTTCATCTGCTGGTATTCTATCCAGAGAGATCTTCATCTGCTGGTATTCTATCCAGAGGTATCTTCATCTGCTGGTATTCTATACAGAGGTATCTTCATCTGCTGGTATTCTATCCAGAGAGATCTTCATCTGCTGGTATTCTATCCAGAGGGCTCTTCATCTGCTGGTATTCTATCCAGAGGTATCTTCATCTGCTGGTATTCTATACAGAGGGCTCTTCATCTGCTGGTATTCTATCCAGAGGTATCTTCATCTGCTGGTATTCTATCCAGAGGTATCTTCATCTGCTGGTATTCTATACAGAGGGCTCTTCATCTGCTGGTATTCTATCCAGAGAGATCTTCATCTGCTGGTATTCTATCCAGAGGTATCTTCATCTGCTGGTATTCTATACAGAGGGCTCTTCATCTGCTGGTATTCTATCCAGAGAGATCTTCATCTGCTGGTATTCTATCCAGAGGTATCTTCATCTGCTGGTATTCTATACAGAGGGCTCTTCATCTGCTGGTATTCTATCTAGAGAGATCTTCATCTGCTAGTATTCTATCTAGAGAGATCTTCATCTGCTGGTATTCTATCCAGAGGGCTCTTCATCTGCTGGTATTCTATACAGAGGTATCTTCATCTGCTGGTATTCTATCCAGAGGGATCTTTATCTGCTGGTATTCTATACAGACCGATCTTCATCTGCTGGTATTCTATCCAGAGGGATCTTCATCTACTGGCATGCTATCCAGAGGGATCTTCATCTTTGTCAGGAGTCTGACTTTTAAACTTGTTCCATGCAACAAGTGATTCAGCACATACCTGTTCTGCAGGTCAGCTTTTTTAGTTATCTTTGTATTGTGGAGCTGATGCATGGACATCATACCCTCCCAAGCTGAAAACCGGTACAAATAAGGGAAGGGGGCATGGTCACAAGTGAAGGGTGTGTGGCTAAGCAGCGCTTCCACAGGCTTCAATAGAAATCGGAGACGCTGAAAACCGGTACATATCCCCTTTTGGCCAGTACAGACCATAAAAAAACAGTAGTGTACCGACCAAAAAGGTACAGTTGGAGGGAAATGGACGTCGCCATGTTGGATTATGTCAGCTGACTGCATCTCCACCAGAGTGTTCCTTACCTCAGCTGACTCTGGCAGCCAATCTGTGACCTGCAGCTCCTATGTAAACCTTTTCCTGTTCATTAGTTAACTGCCAGAGCAATAAATCACATGGCTAATTCCTGGCTCCAGTTTAGCAGGACGACTGCAGAGTCTAGTACACCGCAGTGACCCTTTATTGCTGATAACTTCACATGCCACTGGTTTCTCCCGAAGTGCCCTGTGCAGTCAGGAAGCCTCGGTATTTCCAAGCTACTGACTTTAGGCTCCACCTGCTCCTCACTGATTACAGGACTCTACAGTATGTTCCAGTCTCAGTCTGTCTGTGACCGTGCTGTTGTTTCTGCTATGATTTCCCCCTGATTTCACATCCATCTCAGCTGATCTCTCCAGAGTATTTTGCCTGCTACTTTCAAGTATTTTAGAGTTTATCACATACGTGTTTAACCATTTGCTTCCTGCTTCTAGATTTGTGCACCCTTCATTCTCCAGTATTGTTCCTGTATTCCAGTGTGCAGTTTACCCCTGAATGTTCTGCAAGCAAATCTGTTTCATGTTCAAGTTCTAGTCTTTTCCTGAATGCTCACACTGAAGGACTTTATAATCTACTGTATGTGCTGCTAGCACTCAGCTTCCTTGTTTTCCAAGGCATTCTCCTGCAAGCAATCATATACTATTGTGTGGATTTCCACAGCCTTCTTACCTTGTACATACTTTACAGTCACAGTCTTCAAGTGTTCTGAGGCTACTACATTTCTAGTCCCAGCCCAGTGTCCAGAACCACTGGTACCAGTCTGGTGTCAGCACTTGTCCAATGGTCCCAGCACAGTTTACAGTTCCACCAGTCCTGCCTCGGTGTCCAGCTCTCATCCACTGGTTCCAGCCCAGTATCCATTTCCACTGGTTCTGGCCCGGTTCTGGTGTTCAGTTCCATTGGCTCCAGCCTGGTGTACTGTCCAAGGGCCACCAGTCCTGCCTCGTGTACAGTTCCACCGGTATCAGCCTGGTGTTTAGATTTGTAGCATTACCACACAATCTACTCCAGCATAATTAGTGATTTTAGCCATTCTTACTTCAGTCTCATCTAAAGCCAAGTGGTCCCAGTTCCTGTGCACACAGACAAATACAGGTTCCCTATCATTTAGCCAGGATGGATCTTGACAATCTACTGGTCTTCCATCCATTGGGACATTCATCTTCTGGTCTTCTATCCATTGGGACATTCATCTTCTGGTCTTCTATCCATTGGGACATTCATCCTCTGGTCTTTTATCCACTGGGACATTCATCCTCTGGTCTTCTATCCACTGGGACATTCATCCTCTGGTCTTCTATCCACTGGGACATTCATCCTCTGGTCTTCTATCCACTGGGACATTCATCCTCTGGTCTTCTATCCACTGGGACATTCATCCTCTGGTCTTCTATCCATTGGGACATTCATCCTCTGGTCTTCTATCCACTGGGACATTCATCCTCTGGTCTTCTATCCACTGGGACATTCATCCTCTGGTCTTCTATCCACTGGGACATTCATCCTCTGGTCTTCTATCCATTGGGATATTCATCCTCTGGTCTTCTATCCACTGGGACATTCATCCTCTGGTCTTCTATCCATTGGGATATTCATCCTCTGGTCTTCTATCCACTGGGACATTCATAGAGTAAAACTACCCTAACCGTGAGCTGTACCAGCCCTCGTCCCTGTGGTTCCTAGCTATTGGGACGAACACACCAAATATTAACTATTTTGTCATTGTTTTAGGGGGACAGAAATGAGGGACAGGGTACAAGAACATTATCTAGGCATTAAACATCCGTCATGGCTCAGTGTGATCCATAAGTGTGAGATGTACAGAGCTACAGCCACACTGCAGTATGAGTTGCCAACTTCCATTTTTCCAAGCGTGATTGTCTGTTACAAAATAACACTAAGGGGTAATTGCATTGTGGTACACTGCCACACTTCTGTTTAAGAATGTTGTGCCTCAGAATGAATGCACTAAATCTGCGGCAAGCAGCACCACAATGTTGTCTAGAAAATGAATGTGCGGCTAGGTGAAGTCCTGCTGGCATCCTACATTACCCGGCTATTACAGCAAAGCGTCACACTAAATTGTGAAGATGACAGCAGGGCTGGACGGGAAACACCATGAATGAATATAAGGATAAAATTGGATTTGTGTAAAATGTTGCTCATCCTTCGCCTCTAGTATAGTGAAAGAGGTGGTACTTGATATGCTGGCTGTTGGGATTCCGGCGCTCAGGGGCCCTCATTCTGAGTTGATCGCTCGCTAGCTGCTTTTAGCAGCAGTGCAAACGCTAGGCCGCCGCCCTCTGGGATTGTATCTTAGCTTAACAGAAGTGCGAACGAAAGGATCGCAGCGCTGCTACAAAAAAAGATTGTGCAGTTTCTGAGTAGCTCCAGACCTACTCCTAGCTAGCGATCACTTCAGACTATTTAGTTCCTGGTTTGACGTCACAAACACGCCCTGCGTTCGGCCAGCCACGCCTCCGTTTCCCCAGCCACTCCTGAGTTTGTATCTGACACGCCTGCGTTTTTACACACACTCCCCGAAAACGGTCAGTTACCTCCCAGAAACACCCACTTCCTGTCAATCACTCTGCGGCCAGCAGTGCGACTGAAAAGCGTCGCTAGACCTTGTGTGAAACTGCATTGGCTTTTGTGAAAGTACGTCGCGCACTGCGCACCATACGCATGCGCAGAAGTGCCGCTTTTTAACCTAATCGCTGCGCTGTGAACGAAAGCAGCTAGCGATCAACTCGGAATGAGGGCCAGTATACCAGCCCCGGAATCCCGACACCCAGCATACCAACAACTTTTCTCCCTCTTGGGGGGGGGGGGGGGGTCAACGTCCCCCCTGGAGGGAGAATAAATAGGGGCTCTTTTGTGCTCACCCTGCTGCCGGTATAACATACTACACCCTAGTGAAAGGGGTGGTCTTCAGGTTGCCGCAAGGGGCTCATTTGCGCTTGCCACGCTGTCGGTATGCCAGCGGTCGGTTTTCCGGCGCCGGTATGCTGGTCGCCGGTAGCCCGGGCCGCCGGCATACCATACCACACCCAGTGAAAGATGTGCTGGGTCATATATAAAAAAACACGCTGCAGTTCCAATTTTAACCAGTAGATGTCAGCAAGGTCACACTCTATATAGTTAGCGCTCATCTGGACGTATCACTTAAGATTCGGGATTTCAGATCCACTTGTTAAGGGGAAAAAAAGAAGATAAAAATTATTTGAAAAAAAGAGTAAGAATATTTGAAATTCTCAGGCAGACACGGGGCCGCGCGCCGAAGATCGCGCCTGATCCAGAGGAGCACGCTAATTCTGCAGCAGCTGCCAATTTGTCCGCAGCTAATGTGCGAAGACAGGCTAATGCTCACACTGCCTGGATTTGTAATGAGACGCCCACCGGTGGCTTTGTGAGTCCCAGCAGCTGCGCACAAACAAGCGATGTCACTCGCAGATCTGCCGATAATGGACCATATGTGTAGCCCCTATGGTGACGCAGCATGTCCGCAGGAAGTGAGATGCAATGGCCACTGTTACTGAGTACAGGAAGCCGAGACACATGTGACACTCCTGCGTTTTTGCTAACACTCCCCGTTACCACCCTCGTACAGTCCATGACTGACTGTCAATCACTTTGCAAATAAATCCTCTCTGCGACCTCCGCCGTAAGAGCCTGGGCAGCGCGGCTTAGACTCATACGCAGTCAGCGGATAATCGATCTGCTTCATTGATATCGGGTTTGCTCACGTCTCTGAATAGTGCATTAAAAATTACAAATCTACGAAATCTTAGAACCAAAATGAATGTGCCAGAAAGTAGCCAAACTTGTGGTCATGTGATGTGTCCTGGGTTCCTCTGTGCTATCAGTGTCTAAGGTTCCTCTGTGATATCACTGTCCCGGGATCCTCTCTGATACTAGTCCCCCGGGTTCCCCTGTAATATCAGTGTCACAGGTTCCCCTGTGATATCAGTGTCCCGGGTTCCCCTGTGATATCAGTGTCCCGGGTTCCCCTGTGATATCAGTGTCCCGGGTTCCTCTGTAATATTATTGGTGTCCTGGGTTGCTCTGTGATATCAGTGTCCTCTCTGATATCAGTGTCTAGTGTTCCTCTGTGATATAAATGTCCAGGGTTACTCTGTGATATTTGTCCAGGGTTACTCTGTGATATCAGTGTCCCAGGTTTCTGTGTGATATTAGTGTCTAGTGTTCCTCTGTGATATCAGTGTCCCGGGTTCCTCTGTGATATCAATGTCCAGGGTTACTCTGTGATATCAGTGTCCAGAGTTCCATTGTGATATCAGTGTCCAGAGTTCCAGTGTGATATCAGTGTCCCGGGTTCCTATGTGATATCAGTGTCCCGGGTTCCTCTGTGATATTAGTGTTCTGGGTTCCTCTGTGATATCAGTGTTCTGGGTTCCTCCGTGATATCAGTGTTCTGGGTTCCTCTGTGATATCAGTGTTCTGGGTTCCTCTGTGATATCAGTGTTCTGGGTTCCCCTGTGATATCAGTGTTCAGGGTTCCTCTGTGATATGAGTGTCCCGGGTTCGTCTGTGATATCAGGGTCCCAGGTTCGCCTGTGATATTAGTGCCCCGGGTTCCTCTGTGATATCAGTGTCTCGGGTTCCTCCGTGATATCAGTGTTCTGGGTTCCTCTGTGATATCAGTGTTCTGGGTTCCCCTGTGATATCAGTGTTCAGGGTTCCTCTGTGATATGAGTGTCCCGGGTTCGTCTGTGATATCAGGATCCCAGGTTCGCCTGTGATATTAGTGTCCCGGGTTCCTCTGTGATATCAGTGTTTCGGGTTCCTCTGTTATATCAGTGTCCTGGGTTCCTCTGTGATATCAGTGTCCCGGGTTCCTCTGTGATATCAATGTCCAGGATTACTCTGTGATATCAGTGTCCCGGGTTCTTCTGTGATATCAGAGTCCCGGGATCTCTGTGCTATCACAGTCCCGGTTTGCCCTGTGATATCAGTGTCCCGGGTTCCTCTGTGATATTATTGGTGTCCTGGGTTGCTCTGTGATATCAGTGTCCCGGGATCCCTTGTGATATCAGTGTTCCAGGTTCCTCTCTGATATCAGTGTCCCAGGTTTCTCTGTGATATTAGTGTCTAGTGTTCCTCTGTGATATCAATGTCCTGGGTTACTCTGTGATATCAGTGTCCCAGGTTTCTCTGTGATATTAGTGTCTAGTGTTCCTCTGTGATATACATTTTTACGGTTACTCTGTGATATCAGTGTCCCAGGTTTCTGTGTGATATTAGTGTCTAGTGTTCCTCTGTGATATCAGTGTTCCGGGATCCCCTGTGATATCAGTGTTCAGGGTTCCTCTGTGATATCAGTGTTCCGGGATCCCCTGTGATATCAGTGTTCAGGGTTCCTCTGTGATATCAGTGTCCCGGGTTCGTCTGTGATATCATTGTCCTGGGTTCCTATGTGATATCATTGTCCTGGGTTCCTCTGTGATATCAGTGTCCCGGGTTTCTCTGTGATATCAGTGTTCTGGGTTCCTCTGTGATATCAGTGTTCCAGGATCCCCAGTGATATCAGTGTCCCGGTTACTCTGTGATATCAGTGTCCTGGGTTCCTCTGTGATATCAGTGTCCCGGGTTCCTCTGTGATATCAGTGTCCCGGGATCTCTTTGCTATCACTGTCCCGGGTTCCCCTGTGATATCAGTGTCCCGGGTTCCTCTGTGATATCAGTGTCCCGGGCTCTGTGATATTATTGGTGTCCCGGGTTCCTCTTTGATATCGGTGTCCTGGGTTCCTCTTTGATATCGGTGTCCTGGGTTCCTCTGTGATATCAATGTCCAGGTTCCTCTGTGATATCGGTGTCCCGGGTTCCTCTGTGATATCGGTGTCCCAGGTTCCTCTGTGATATCGGTGTCCCGGGTTCCTCTGTTATATCAATGTCCAGGTTACTCTGTGATATCGGTGTCCCAGGTTCCTCTGTGATATCGGTGTCCCGGGTTCCTCTGTGATATCACTGTCCCGGGATCTCTTTGCTATTACTATCCCGGGTTCCCCTGTGATATCAGTGTCCCGGGTTCCTCTGTGATATCAGTGTCCCAGGCTCTGTGATATTATTGGTGTCCTGGGTTGCTCTGTGATATCAGTGTCCCGGGATCCCTTGTGATATCAGTGTTCCAGGTTCCTCTCTGATATCAGTGTCCCAGGTTTCTCTGTGATATTAGTGTCTAGTGTTCCTCTGTGATATAAATGTCCAGGGTTACTCTGTGATATCAGTGTCCCAGGTTTCACTGTGATATTAGTGTCTAGTGTTCCTCTGTGATATAAATGTCCAGGGTTACTCTGTGATATCAGTGTCCCAGGTTTCTGTGTGATATTAGTGTCTAGTGTTCCTCTGTGATATCAGTGTTCCGGGATCCCCTGTGATATCAGTGTTCAGGGTTCCTCTGTGATATCAGTGTCCCGGGTTCGTCTGTGATATCATTGTCCTGGGTTCCTATGTGATATCATTGTCCTGGGTTCCTCTGTGATGTCAGTGTTCTGGGTTCCTCTGTGATATCAGTGTTCTGGGTTCCTCTGTGATATCAGTGTTCTAGGATCCCCTGTGATATCAGTGTCCCGGTTCCTCTGTGATATCAGTGTTCTGGTATCCCCGGTGATATCAGTGTTCAGGGTTCATCTGTGATATAAATGTCCAGGGATACTCTGTGATATCAGTGTCCCAGGTTTCTGTGTGATATTAGTGTCTAGTGTTCCTCTGTGATATCAGTGTCCCGGGTTCCTCTGTGATATCAATGTCCAGGGTTACTCTGTGATATCAGTGTCCAGAGTTCCTCTGTGATATCAGTGTCCCGGGTTCCTCTGTGATATCAGTGTCCCGGGTTCCTCTGTGATATCAGTGTCCCGGGATCTCTTTGCTATCACTGTCCCGGGTTCCCCTGTGATATCAGTGTCCCGGGTTCCTCTGTGATATCAGTGTCCCGGGCTCTGTGATATTATTGGTGTCCCGGGTTCCTCTTTGATATCGGTGTCCCGGGTTCCTCTTTAATATCGGTGTCCCGGGTTCCTCTGTGATATCAATGTCCAGGTTCCTCTGTGATATCGGTGTCCCAGGTTCCTCTGTGATATCGGTGTCCCAGGTTCCTCTGTGATATCGGTGTCCCAGGTTCCTCTGTGATATCGGTGTCCCGGGTTCCTCTGTGATATCGGTGTCCCGGGTTCCTCTGTGATATCAATGTCCAGGTTACTCTGTGATATCGGTGTCCCGGGTTCCTCTGTGATATCGGTGTCCTGGGTTCCTCTGTGATATCACTGTCCCGGGATCTCTTTGCTATCACTGTCCCGGGTTCCCCTGTGATATCAGTGTCCCGGGTTCCTCTGTGATATCAGTGTCCCGAGCTCTGTGATAATATTGGTGTCCTGGGTTGCTCTGTGATATCAGTGTCCCGGGATCCCTTGTGATATCAGTGTTCCAGGTTCCTCTCTGATATCAGTGTCCCAGGTTTCTCTGTGATATTAGTGTCTAGTGTTCCTCTGTGATATAAATGTCCAGGGTTACTCTGTGATATCAATGTCTAGGGTTACTCTGTGATATCAGTGTCCCAGGTTTCTGTGTGATATTAGTGTCTAGTGTTCCTCTGTGATATCAGTGTCCCGGGTTCCTCTGTGATATCAATGTCCAAGGTTCCCCTGTGATATCAGTGTCCCGGGTTCCTCTGTGATATCAGTGTCCCGGGTTCCTCTGTGATATCAGTGTCCCGGGTTCCTCTGTGATATCAGTGTCCCGGGTTCCTCTGTGATATCAGTGTCCCGGGTTCCTCAGTGATATCAGTGTCCCGGGTTACTCTGTGATATCAGTGTTCTGGGTTCCTCTGTGATATCAGTGTTCTGGGTTCCTCTGTGATATCAGTGTCCCGGGATCCCCTGTGATATGAGTGTCCCGGTTCCTCTGTGATATCAGTGTTCTGGGATCCCCGGTGATATCAGTGTTCAGGGTTCATCTGTGATATAAATGTCCAGGGTTACTCTGTGATATCAGTGTCCCAGGTTCCTGTGTGATATTAGTGTCTAGTGTTCCTCTGTGATATCAGTGTCCCGGGTTCCTCTGTGATATCAATGTCCAAGGTTCCCCTGTGATATCAGTGTCCCGGGTTCCTCTGTGATATCAGTGTCCCGGGTTCCTCTGTGATATCAGTGTCCCGGGTTCCTCTGTGATATCAGTGTCCCGGGTTCCTCAGTGATATCAGTGTCCCGGGTTCCTCTGTGATATCAGTGTTCTGGGTTCCTCTGTGATATCAGTGTTCTGGGTTCCTCTGTGATATCAGTGTCCCGGGATCCCTTGTGATATGAGTGTCCCGGGTTCCTCTGTGATGTCAGTGTTCCAGGATCCCCTGTGATATCAGTGTCCCGGTTCCTTTGTGATATCAGTGTTCTGGGATCCCCGGTGATATCAGTGTTCAGTGTTCATCTGTAATATAAATGTCCAGGGTTACTCTGTGATATCAGTGTCCCAGGTTCCTGTGTGATATTAGTGTCTAGTGTTCCTCTGTGATATCAGTGTCCCGGGTTCCTCTTTGATATCAGTGTCCAGAGTTCCTCTGTGATATCAGTGTCCTGGGTTCCTCTGTGATATCACTGTCCCGGGATCTCTTTGCTATCACTGTCCCGGGTTCCCCTGTGATATCAGTGTCCCGGGTTCCTCTGTGATATCAGTGTCCCGGGCTCTGTGATATTATTGGTGTCCTGGGTTGCTCTGTGATATCAGTGTCCCGGGATCCCTTGTGATATCAGTGTTCCAGGTTCCTCTCTGATATCAGTGTCCCAGGTTTCTCTGTGATATTAGTGTCTAGTGTTCCTCTGTGATATAAATGTCCAGGGTTACTCTGTGATATCAATGTCTAGGGTTACTCTGTGATATCAGTGTCCCAGGTTTCTGTGTGATATTAGTGTCTAGTGTTCCTCTGTGATATCAGTGTCCCGGGTTCCTCTGTGATATCAATGTCCAGGGTTCCTTTGCGATATCAGTGTCCCGGGTTCCTCTGTGATATCAGTGTCCTGGGTTCCTCTGTGATATCAGTGTCCCGGGTTCCTCTGTGATATCAGTGTCCCGGGTTCCTCTGTGATATCAGTGTCCTGGGTTCCTCTGTGATATCAGTGTTCTGGGTTCCTCTGTGATATCAGTGTTCTGGGTTCCTCTGTGATATCAGTGTCCCGGGTTCCTCTGTGATATCAGTGTTCCAGGATCCTCTGAGATATCAGTGTCCCGGTTCCTCTGTGATATCAGTGTTCTGGGATCCCCGGTGATATCAGTGTTCAAGGTTCATCTGTGATATAAATGTCCAGGGTTACTCTGTGATATCAGTGTCCCAGGTTTCTGTGTGATAGTAGTGTCTAGTGTTCCTCTGTGATATCAGTGTCCCGGGTTCCTCTGTGATATCAGTGTCCCGGGTTCCTCTGTGATATCAGTGTTCTGGGTTCCTCTGTGATATCAGTGTCCCGGGATCCCCTGTGATATGAGTGTCCCGTGTTCCTCTGTGATGTCAGTGTTCCAGGATCCCCTGTGATATCAGTGTCCCGGCTCCTCTGTGATATCAGTGTCCTGGGATCCCCGGTGATATCAGTGTTCAGTGTTCATCTGTGATATAAATGTCCAGGGTTACTCTGTGATATCAGTGTCCCAGGTTTCTGTGTGATATTAGTGTCTAGTGTTCCTCTGTGATATCAGTGTCCCGGGTTCCTCTGTGATATGAGTGTCCAGAGTTCCTCTGTGATATCAGTGTCCCGGGTTCCTCTGTGATATCAGTGTCCCGGGTTCCTCTGTGATATCAGTGTCCCGGGTTCCTCTGTGATATTGGTGTCCGGGTTCCTCTGTGATATCGGTGTCCCGGGTTCCTCTGTGATATCGGTGTCCCGGGTTCCTCTGTGATATCGGTGTCCCGGGTTCCTCTGTGATATCGGTGTCCCGGGTTCCTCTGTGATATCAATGTCCAGGTTACTCTGTGATATCGGTGTCCTGGGTTCCTCTGTGATATCGGTGTCCCAGGTTCCTCTGTGATATCAATGTCCAGGTTACTCTGTGATATCAGTGTCCCGGGTTCCTCTGTGATATCAATGTCCAGGGTTACTCTGTGATATCAGTGTTCAGAGTTCCATTGTGATATCAGTGTCCCGGGTTCCTCTGTGATATCAGTGTCCCGGGTTCCCCTGTGATGTCGGTGTCCTGGGTTTCTCTGTGATATCAGTGTCCCGGGTTTCTCTGTGATATCGGTGTTCCGGGTTCCTCTGTGATATCAGAGTCCAGGGTTTCTCTGTGATATCAGTGTCCCGGGTTTCTCTGTGATATCGGTGTCCCGGGTTTCTCTGTGATATCGGTGTTCCGGGTTCCTCTGTGATATCGGTGTTCCGGGTTCCTCTGTGATATTAGTGTCTAGTGTTCCTCTGTGATATCAGAGTCCAGGGTTTCTCTGTGATATTGGTGTTCCGGGTTCCTCTGTGATATCAGAGTCCAGGGTTTCTCTGTGATATCGGTGTCCCGGGTTCCTCTGTGATATCGGTGTCCCGGGTTTCTCTGTGATATTGGTGTCCTGGTTTCCTCTGTGATATTAATGTCTAGTGTTCCTCTGTGATATCAGAGTCCAGGGTTTCTCTGTGATATTGGTGTTCCGGGTTCCTCTGTGATATCAGAGTCCAGGGTTTCTCTGTGATATCGGTGTCCCGGGTTCCTCTGTGATATCGGTGTCCCGGGTTCCTCTGTGATATCAGTGTCCCGGGTTTCTATGTGATATCGATGTCCCGGGTTCCTCTGTGATATCGGTGTTCCGGGTTCCTCTGTGATATCAGAGTCCAGGGTTTCTCTGTGATATCGGTGTTCCGGGTTTCTCTGTGATATCAGTGTCCCGGGTTTCTCTGTGATATCGGTGTCCCGGGTTCCTCTGTGATATTAGTGTCTAGTGTTCCTCTGTGATATCAGTGTCCAGGGTTTCTCTGTGATATTAGTGTCTAGTGTTCCTCTGTGATATCAGTGTCCCGGGTTCCTCTGTGACATCAGTGTCCCGGGTTCCTCTGTGATATCGGTGTCCCGGGTTCCTCTGTGATATCGGTGTCCCGGGTTCCTCTGTGATATCGGTGTTCCGGGTTCCTCTGTGATATCAGAGTCCAGGGTTTCTCTGTGATATCGGTGTCCCGGGTTCCTCTGTGATATCGGTGTTACGGGTTCCTCTGTGATATCAGAGTCCAGGGTTTCTCTGTGATATCGGTGTCCCGGGTTCCTCTGTGATATCGGTGTTCCGGGTTTCTCTGTGATATCAGTGTCCCGGGTTTCTCTGTGATATCGGTGTCCCGGGTTCCTCTGTGATATCGGTGTTCCGGGTTCCTCTGTGATATCAGTGTCCCGGGTTTCTGTGTGATATCGGTGTCCCGGGTTCCTCTGTGATATTAGTGTCTAGTGTTCATCTGTGATATCAGTGTCCAGGGTTTCTCTGTGATATTAGTGTCTAGTGTTCATCTGTGATATCAGTGTCTCGGGTTCCTCTGTGATATCAGTGTCCCGGGTTCCTCTGTGATATCGGTGTCCCGGGTTCCTCTGTGATATCGGAGTCCAGGGTTTCTCTGTGATATCGGTGTCCCGGGTTCCTCTGTGATATCGGTGTTCCGGGTTTCTCTGTGATATCAGTGTCCCGGGTTTCTCTGTGATATCGGTGTCCCGGGTTCCTCTGTGATATCGGTGTCCCGGGTTCCTCTGTGATATCGGTGTTCCGGGTTCCTCTGTGATATCAGAGTCCAGGGTTTCTCTGTGATATCGGTGTTCCGGGTTTCTCTGTGATATCAGTGTCCCGGGTTTCTATGTGATATCGGTGTCCCGGGTTCCTCTGTGATATCGGTGTCCCGGGTTTCTCTGTGATATCAGAGTCCTGGGTTTCTCTGTGATATCGGTGTTCCGGGTTTCTCTGTGATATCGGTGTCCCGGGTTCCTCTGTGATATCGGTGTCCTGGGTTCCTCTGTGATATCGGTGTCCCGGGTTCCTCTGTGATATCAGAGTCCTGGGTTTCTCTGTGATATCGGTGTCCCGGGTTTCTCTGTGATATTGGTGTCCCGGGTTCCTCTGTGATATTAGTGTCCCGGGTTCCTCTGTGATATCGGTGTACCGGGTTCCTCTGTGATATCAGAGTCCTGGGTTTCTCTGTGATATCGATGTCCCGGGTTCCTCTGTGATATCAGAGTCCAGGGTATCTCTGTGATATCGGTGTCCCGGGTTCCTCTGTGATATCAGAGTCCTGGGTTTCTCTGTGATATCGGTGTCCCGGGTTCCTCTGTGATATTGGTGTCCCGGGTTCCTCTGTGATATCAGAGTCCTGGGTTTCTCTGTGATATCGGTGTCCTGGGTTCCTCTGTGATATCAGAGTCCTGGGTTTCTCTGTGATATCGGTGTCCCGGGTTCCTCTGTGATATTGGTGTCCCGGGTTCCTCTGTGATATCAGAGTCCTGGGTTTCTCTGTGATATCGGTGTCCTGGGTTTCTCTGTGATATCGGTGTCCTGGGTTTCTCTGTGATATCGGTGTCCTGGGTTTCTCTGTGATATCGGTGTCCTGGGTTTCTCTGTGATATCAGAGTCCTGGGTTTCTCTGTGATATCAGAGTCTTGGGTTTCTCTGTGATATCGGTGTTCCGGGTTTCTCTGTGATATCAGTGTCCCGGGTTTCTCTGTGATATCGGTGTCCCGGGTTCCTCTGTGATATCGGTGTCCCGGATTCCTCTGTGATATCACTGTCCCGGGTTTCTCTGTGATATCAGTGTCCCGGGTTTCTCTGTGATATCGGTGTCCCGGGTTTCTCTGTGATATCGGTGTCCCGGGTTCCTCTGTGATATCGGTGTTCCGGGTTTCTCTGTGATATCAGTGTCCCGGGTTTCTCTGTGATATCGGTGTCCCGGGTTCCTCTGTGATATCGGTGTCCCGGGTTCCTCTGTGATATCGGTGTTCCGGGTTCCTCTGTGATATCAGAGTCCAGGGTTTCTCTGTGATATCGGTGTTCCGGGTTTCTCTGTGATATCAGTGTCCCGGGTTTCTATGTGATATCGGTGTCCCGGGTTCCTCTGTGATATCGGTGTCCCGGGTTTCTCTGTGATATCAGAGTCCTGGGTTTCTCTGTGATATCGGTGTTCCGGGTTTCTCTGTGATATCGGTGTCCCGGGTTCCTCTGTGATATCGGTGTCCTGGGTTCCTCTGTGATATCGGTGTCCCGGGTTCCTCTGTGATATCAGAGTCCTGGGTTTCTCTGTGATATCGGTGTCCCGGGTTTCTCTGTGATATTGGTGTCCCGGGTTCCTCTGTGATATCAGTGTCCCGGGTTCCTCTGTGATATCGGTGTACCGGGTTCCTCTGTGATATCAGAGTCCTGGGTTTCTCTGTGATATCGATGTCCCGGGTTCCTCTGTGATATCAGAGTCCAGGGTATCTCTGTGATATCGGTGTCCCGGGTTCCTCTGTGATATCAGAGTCCTGGGTTTCTCTGTGATATCGGTGTCCCGGGTTCCTCTGTGATATTGGTGTCCCGGGTTCCTCTGTGATATCAGAGTCCTGGGTTTCTCTGTGATATCGGTGTCCTGGGTTCCTCTGTGATATCAGAGTCCTGGGTTTCTCTGTGATATCGGTGTCCCGGGTTCCTCTGTGATATTGGTGTCCCGGGTTCCTCTGTGATATCAGAGTCCTGGGTTTCTCTGTGATATCGGTGTCCTGGGTTTCTCTGTGATATCGGTGTCCTGGGTTTCTCTGTGATATCGGTGTCCTGGGTTTCTCTGTGATATCGGTGTCCTGGGTTTCTCTGTGATATCAGAGTCCTGGGTTTCTCTGTGATATCAGAGTCTTGGGTTTCTCTGTGATATCGGTGTTCCGGGTTTCTCTGTGATATCAGTGTCCCGGGTTTCTCTGTGATATCGGTGTCCCGGGTTCCTCTGTGATATCGGTGTCCCGGGTTCCTCTGTGATATCACTGTCCCGGGTTTCTCTGTGATATCAGTGTCCCGGGTTTCTCTGTGATATCGGTGTCCCGGGTTTCTCTGTGATATCGGTGTCCCGGGTTCCTCTGTGATATCGGTGTCCCGGGTTCCTCTGTGATATCACTGTCCCGGGTTTCTCTGTGATATCGGTGTCCCGGGTTCCTCTGTGATATCGGTGTCCCGGGTTCCTCTGTGATATCGGTGTCCCGGGTTCCTCTGTGATATTAGTGTCCCGGGTTCCTCTGTGATATAAGTGTCCCGGGTTCCTCTGTGATATCGGTGTCCCGGGTTCCTCTGTGATATCGGTGTCCCGGGTTCCTCTGTGATATCAGAGTCCCGGGTTTCTCTGTGATATCGGTGTCCCGGGTTCCTCTGTGATATTGGTGTCCCGGGTTCCTCTGTGATATCAGTGTCCCGGGTTCCTCTGTGATATCGGTGTACCGGGTTCCTCTGTGATATCAGAGTCCTGGGTTTCTCTGTGATATCGATCTCCCGGGTTCATCTGTGATATCAGAGTCCTGGGTTTCTCTGTGATATCGGTGTCCCGGGTTCCTCTGTGATATCAGAGTCCTGGGTTTCTCTGTGATATCGGTGTCCCGGGTTCCTCTGTGATATTTGTGTCCCGGGTTCCTCTGTGATATCAGAGTCCTGGGTTTCTCTGTGATATCGGTGTCCTGGGTTTCTCTGTGATATCGGTGTCCTGGTTTTCTCTGTGATATCGTTGTCCTGGGTTTCTCTGTGATATCGGTGTCCCGGGTTCCTCTGTGATATCACTGTCCCGGGTTTCTCTGTGATATCGGTGTCCCGGGTTCCTCTGTGATATCGGTGTCCCGGGTTCCTCTGTGATATCGGTGTCCCGGGTTCCTCTGTGATATTAGTGTCCCGGGTTCCTCTGTGATATTAGTGTCCCGGGTTCCTCTGTGATATCGGTGTCCCGGGTTCCTCTGTGATATCGGTGTCCCGGGTTCCTCTGTGATATCGGTGTCCTGGGTTTCTCTGTGATATTAGTGTCCCGGGTTCCTCTGTGATATCAGAGTCCTGGGTTTCTCTGTGATATCGGTGTTCCGGGTTTCTCTGTGATGTCAGTGTCCCGGTTTTCTCTGTGATATCGGTGTCCCGGGTTCCTCTGTGATATCGGTGTCCTGGGTTCCTCTGTGATATCGGTGTCCTGGGTTCCTCTGTGATATCGGTGTCCCGGGTTCCTCTGTGATATTAGTGTCCCGGGTTCCTCTGTGATATCAGTGTCCCGGGTTCCTCTGTGATATTAGTGTCCCGGGTTCCTCTGTGATATCGGTGTTCCGGTTTCCTCTGTGATATTGGTGTCCCGGGTTCCTCTGTGATATCAGAGTCCTGGGTTTCTCTGTGATATCGGTGTTCCGGGTTTCTCTGTGATATCAGTGTCCCGGGTTTCTCTGTGATATCGGTGTCCCGGGTTCCTCTGTGATATCGGTATCCCGGGTTCCTCTGTGATATCAGAGTCCTGGGTTTCTCTGTGATATCGGTGTTCCGGGTTTCTCTGTGATGTCAGTGTCCCGGTTTTCTCTGTGATATCGGTGTCCCGGGTTCCTCTGTGATATCAATGTCCAGGTTACTCTGTGATATCGGTGTCCCGGGTTCCTCTGTGATATCGGTGTCCTGGGTTCCTCTGTGATATCACTGTCCCGGGATCTCTTTGCTATCACTGTCCCGGGTTCCCCTGTGATATCAGTGTCCCGGGTTCCTCTGTGATATCAGTGTCCCGAGCTCTGTGATAATATTGGTGTCCTGGGTTGCTCTGTGATATCAGTGTCCCGGGATCCCTTGTGATATCAGTGTTCCAGGTTCCTCTCTGATATCAGTGTCCCAGGTTTCTCTGTGATATTAGTGTCTAGTGTTCCTCTGTGATATAAATGTCCAGGGTTACTCTGTGATATCAATGTCTAGGGTTACTCTGTGATATCAGTGTCCCAGGTTTCTGTGTGATATTAGTGTCTAGTGTTCCTCTGTGATATCAGTGTCCCGGGTTCCTCTGTGATATCAATGTCCAAGGTTCCCCTGTGATATCAGTGTCCCGGGTTCCTCTGTGATATCAGTGTCCCGGGTTCCTCTGTGATATCAGTGTCCCGGGTTCCTCTGTGATATCAGTGTCCCGGGTTCCTCTGTGATATCAGTGTCCCGGGTTCCTCAGTGATATCAGTGTCCCGGGTTACTCTGTGATATCAGTGTTCTGGGTTCCTCTGTGATATCAGTGTTCTGGGTTCCTCTGTGATATCAGTGTCCCGGGATCCCCTGTGATATGAGTGTCCCGGTTCCTCTGTGATATCAGTGTTCTGGGATCCCCGGTGATATCAGTGTTCAGGGTTCATCTGTGATATAAATGTCCAGGGTTACTCTGTGATATCAGTGTCCCAGGTTCCTGTGTGATATTAGTGTCTAGTGTTCCTCTGTGATATCAGTGTCCCGGGTTCCTCTGTGATATCAATGTCCAAGGTTCCCCTGTGATATCAGTGTCCCGGGTTCCTCTGTGATATCAGTGTCCCGGGTTCCTCTGTGATATCAGTGTCCCGGGTTCCTCTGTGATATCAGTGTCCCGGGTTCCTCAGTGATATCAGTGTCCCGGGTTCCTCTGTGATATCAGTGTTCTGGGTTCCTCTGTGATATCAGTGTTCTGGGTTCCTCTGTGATATCAGTGTCCCGGGATCCCTTGTGATATGAGTGTCCCGGGTTCCTCTGTGATGTCAGTGTTCCAGGATCCCCTGTGATATCAGTGTCCCGGTTCCTTTGTGATATCAGTGTTCTGGGATCCCCGGTGATATCAGTGTTCAGTGTTCATCTGTAATATAAATGTCCAGGGTTACTCTGTGATATCAGTGTCCCAGGTTCCTGTGTGATATTAGTGTCTAGTGTTCCTCTGTGATATCAGTGTCCCGGGTTCCTCTTTGATATCAGTGTCCAGAGTTCCTCTGTGATATCAGTGTCCTGGGTTCCTCTGTGATATCACTGTCCCGGGATCTCTTTGCTATCACTGTCCCGGGTTCCCCTGTGATATCAGTGTCCCGGGTTCCTCTGTGATATCAGTGTCCCGGGCTCTGTGATATTATTGGTGTCCTGGGTTGCTCTGTGATATCAGTGTCCCGGGATCCCTTGTGATATCAGTGTTCCAGGTTCCTCTCTGATATCAGTGTCCCAGGTTTCTCTGTGATATTAGTGTCTAGTGTTCCTCTGTGATATAAATGTCCAGGGTTACTCTGTGATATCAATGTCTAGGGTTACTCTGTGATATCAGTGTCCCAGGTTTCTGTGTGATATTAGTGTCTAGTGTTCCTCTGTGATATCAGTGTCCCGGGTTCCTCTGTGATATCAATGTCCAGGGTTCCTTTGCGATATCAGTGTCCCGGGTTCCTCTGTGATATCAGTGTCCTGGGTTCCTCTGTGATATCAGTGTCCCGGGTTCCTCTGTGATATCAGTGTCCCGGGTTCCTCTGTGATATCAGTGTCCTGGGTTCCTCTGTGATATCAGTGTTCTGGGTTCCTCTGTGATATCAGTGTTCTGGGTTCCTCTGTGATATCAGTGTCCCGGGTTCCTCTGTGATATCAGTGTTCCAGGATCCTCTGAGATATCAGTGTCCCGGTTCCTCTGTGATATCAGTGTTCTGGGATCCCCGGTGATATCAGTGTTCAAGGTTCATCTGTGATATAAATGTCCAGGGTTACTCTGTGATATCAGTGTCCCAGGTTTCTGTGTGATAGTAGTGTCTAGTGTTCCTCTGTGATATCAGTGTCCCGGGTTCCTCTGTGATATCAGTGTCCCGGGTTCCTCTGTGATATCAGTGTTCTGGGTTCCTCTGTGATATCAGTGTCCCGGGATCCCCTGTGATATGAGTGTCCCGTGTTCCTCTGTGATGTCAGTGTTCCAGGATCCCCTGTGATATCAGTGTCCCGGCTCCTCTGTGATATCAGTGTCCTGGGATCCCCGGTGATATCAGTGTTCAGTGTTCATCTGTGATATAAATGTCCAGGGTTACTCTGTGATATCAGTGTCCCAGGTTTCTGTGTGATATTAGTGTCTAGTGTTCCTCTGTGATATCAGTGTCCCGGGTTCCTCTGTGATATGAGTGTCCAGAGTTCCTCTGTGATATCAGTGTCCCGGGTTCCTCTGTGATATCAGTGTCCCGGGTTCCTCTGTGATATCAGTGTCCCGGGTTCCTCTGTGATATTGGTGTCCGGGTTCCTCTGTGATATCGGTGTCCCGGGTTCCTCTGTGATATCGGTGTCCCGGGTTCCTCTGTGATATCGGTGTCCCGGGTTCCTCTGTGATATCGGTGTCCCGGGTTCCTCTGTGATATCAATGTCCAGGTTACTCTGTGATATCGGTGTCCTGGGTTCCTCTGTGATATCGGTGTCCCAGGTTCCTCTGTGATATCAATGTCCAGGTTACTCTGTGATATCAGTGTCCCGGGTTCCTCTGTGATATCAATGTCCAGGGTTACTCTGTGATATCAGTGTTCAGAGTTCCATTGTGATATCAGTGTCCCGGGTTCCTCTGTGATATCAGTGTCCCGGGTTCCCCTGTGATGTCGGTGTCCTGGGTTTCTCTGTGATATCAGTGTCCCGGGTTTCTCTGTGATATCGGTGTTCCGGGTTCCTCTGTGATATCAGAGTCCAGGGTTTCTCTGTGATATCAGTGTCCCGGGTTTCTCTGTGATATCGGTGTCCCGGGTTTCTCTGTGATATCGGTGTTCCGGGTTCCTCTGTGATATCGGTGTTCCGGGTTCCTCTGTGATATTAGTGTCTAGTGTTCCTCTGTGATATCAGAGTCCAGGGTTTCTCTGTGATATTGGTGTTCCGGGTTCCTCTGTGATATCAGAGTCCAGGGTTTCTCTGTGATATCGGTGTCCCGGGTTCCTCTGTGATATCGGTGTCCCGGGTTTCTCTGTGATATTGGTGTCCTGGTTTCCTCTGTGATATTAATGTCTAGTGTTCCTCTGTGATATCAGAGTCCAGGGTTTCTCTGTGATATTGGTGTTCCGGGTTCCTCTGTGATATCAGAGTCCAGGGTTTCTCTGTGATATCGGTGTCCCGGGTTCCTCTGTGATATCGGTGTCCCGGGTTCCTCTGTGATATCAGTGTCCCGGGTTTCTATGTGATATCGATGTCCCGGGTTCCTCTGTGATATCGGTGTTCCGGGTTCCTCTGTGATATCAGAGTCCAGGGTTTCTCTGTGATATCGGTGTTCCGGGTTTCTCTGTGATATCAGTGTCCCGGGTTTCTCTGTGATATCGGTGTCCCGGGTTCCTCTGTGATATTAGTGTCTAGTGTTCCTCTGTGATATCAGTGTCCAGGGTTTCTCTGTGATATTAGTGTCTAGTGTTCCTCTGTGATATCAGTGTCCCGGGTTCCTCTGTGACATCAGTGTCCCGGGTTCCTCTGTGATATCGGTGTCCCGGGTTCCTCTGTGATATCGGTGTCCCGGGTTCCTCTGTGATATCGGTGTTCCGGGTTCCTCTGTGATATCAGAGTCCAGGGTTTCTCTGTGATATCGGTGTCCCGGGTTCCTCTGTGATATCGGTGTTACGGGTTCCTCTGTGATATCAGAGTCCAGGGTTTCTCTGTGATATCGGTGTCCCGGGTTCCTCTGTGATATCGGTGTTCCGGGTTTCTCTGTGATATCAGTGTCCCGGGTTTCTCTGTGATATCGGTGTCCCGGGTTCCTCTGTGATATCGGTGTTCCGGGTTCCTCTGTGATATCAGTGTCCCGGGTTTCTGTGTGATATCGGTGTCCCGGGTTCCTCTGTGATATTAGTGTCTAGTGTTCATCTGTGATATCAGTGTCCAGGGTTTCTCTGTGATATTAGTGTCTAGTGTTCATCTGTGATATCAGTGTCTCGGGTTCCTCTGTGATATCAGTGTCCCGGGTTCCTCTGTGATATCGGTGTCCCGGGTTCCTCTGTGATATCGGAGTCCAGGGTTTCTCTGTGATATCGGTGTCCCGGGTTCCTCTGTGATATCGGTGTTCCGGGTTTCTCTGTGATATCAGTGTCCCGGGTTTCTCTGTGATATCGGTGTCCCGGGTTCCTCTGTGATATCGGTGTCCCGGGTTCCTCTGTGATATCGGTGTTCCGGGTTCCTCTGTGATATCAGAGTCCAGGGTTTCTCTGTGATATCGGTGTTCCGGGTTTCTCTGTGATATCAGTGTCCCGGGTTTCTATGTGATATCGGTGTCCCGGGTTCCTCTGTGATATCGGTGTCCCGGGTTTCTCTGTGATATCAGAGTCCTGGGTTTCTCTGTGATATCGGTGTTCCGGGTTTCTCTGTGATATCGGTGTCCCGGGTTCCTCTGTGATATCGGTGTCCTGGGTTCCTCTGTGATATCGGTGTCCCGGGTTCCTCTGTGATATCAGAGTCCTGGGTTTCTCTGTGATATCGGTGTCCCGGGTTTCTCTGTGATATTGGTGTCCCGGGTTCCTCTGTGATATTAGTGTCCCGGGTTCCTCTGTGATATCGGTGTACCGGGTTCCTCTGTGATATCAGAGTCCTGGGTTTCTCTGTGATATCGATGTCCCGGGTTCCTCTGTGATATCAGAGTCCAGGGTATCTCTGTGATATCGGTGTCCCGGGTTCCTCTGTGATATCAGAGTCCTGGGTTTCTCTGTGATATCGGTGTCCCGGGTTCCTCTGTGATATTGGTGTCCCGGGTTCCTCTGTGATATCAGAGTCCTGGGTTTCTCTGTGATATCGGTGTCCTGGGTTCCTCTGTGATATCAGAGTCCTGGGTTTCTCTGTGATATCGGTGTCCCGGGTTCCTCTGTGATATTGGTGTCCCGGGTTCCTCTGTGATATCAGAGTCCTGGGTTTCTCTGTGATATCGGTGTCCTGGGTTTCTCTGTGATATCGGTGTCCTGGGTTTCTCTGTGATATCGGTGTCCTGGGTTTCTCTGTGATATCGGTGTCCTGGGTTTCTCTGTGATATCAGAGTCCTGGGTTTCTCTGTGATATCAGAGTCTTGGGTTTCTCTGTGATATCGGTGTTCCGGGTTTCTCTGTGATATCAGTGTCCCGGGTTTCTCTGTGATATCGGTGTCCCGGGTTCCTCTGTGATATCGGTGTCCCGGGTTCCTCTGTGATATCACTGTCCCGGGTTTCTCTGTGATATCAGTGTCCCGGGTTTCTCTGTGATATCGGTGTCCCGGGTTTCTCTGTGATATCGGTGTCCCGGGTTCCTCTGTGATATCGGTGTTCCGGGTTTCTCTGTGATATCAGTGTCCCGGGTTTCTCTGTGATATCGGTGTCCCGGGTTCCTCTGTGATATCGGTGTCCCGGGTTCCTCTGTGATATCGGTGTTCCGGGTTCCTCTGTGATATCAGAGTCCAGGGTTTCTCTGTGATATCGGTGTTCCGGGTTTCTCTGTGATATCAGTGTCCCGGGTTTCTATGTGATATCGGTGTCCCGGGTTCCTCTGTGATATCGGTGTCCCGGGTTTCTCTGTGATATCAGAGTCCTGGGTTTCTCTGTGATATCGGTGTTCCGGGTTTCTCTGTGATATCGGTGTCCCGGGTTCCTCTGTGATATCGGTGTCCTGGGTTCCTCTGTGATATCGGTGTCCCGGGTTCCTCTGTGATATCAGAGTCCTGGGTTTCTCTGTGATATCGGTGTCCCGGGTTTCTCTGTGATATTGGTGTCCCGGGTTCCTCTGTGATATCAGTGTCCCGGGTTCCTCTGTGATATCGGTGTACCGGGTTCCTCTGTGATATCAGAGTCCTGGGTTTCTCTGTGATATCGATGTCCCGGGTTCCTCTGTGATATCGGTGTTCCGGGTTCCTCTGTGATATCAGAGTCCAGGGTTTCTCTGTGATATCGGTGTTCCGGGTTTCTCTGTGATATCAGTGTCCCGGGTTTCTCTGTGATATCGGTGTCCCGGGTTCCTCTGTGATATTAGTGTCTAGTGTTCCTCTGTGATATCAGTGTCCAGGGTTTCTCTGTGATATTAGTGTCTAGTGTTCCTCTGTGATATCAGTGTCCCGGGTTCCTCTGTGACATCAGTGTCCCGGGTTCCTCTGTGATATCGGTGTCCCGGGTTCCTCTGTGATATCGGTGTCCCGGGTTCCTCTGTGATATCGGTGTTCCGGGTTCCTCTGTGATATCAGAGTCCAGGGTTTCTCTGTGATATCGGTGTCCCGGGTTCCTCTGTGATATCGGTGTTACGGGTTCCTCTGTGATATCAGAGTCCAGGGTTTCTCTGTGATATCGGTGTCCCGGGTTCCTCTGTGATATCGGTGTTCCGGGTTTCTCTGTGATATCAGTGTCCCGGGTTTCTCTGTGATATCGGTGTCCCGGGTTCCTCTGTGATATCGGTGTTCCGGGTTCCTCTGTGATATCAGTGTCCCGGGTTTCTGTGTGATATCGGTGTCCCGGGTTCCTCTGTGATATTAGTGTCTAGTGTTCATCTGTGATATCAGTGTCCAGGGTTTCTCTGTGATATTAGTGTCTAGTGTTCATCTGTGATATCAGTGTCTCGGGTTCCTCTGTGATATCAGTGTCCCGGGTTCCTCTGTGATATCGGTGTCCCGGGTTCCTCTGTGATATCGGAGTCCAGGGTTTCTCTGTGATATCGGTGTCCCGGGTTCCTCTGTGATATCGGTGTTCCGGGTTTCTCTGTGATATCAGTGTCCCGGGTTTCTCTGTGATATCGGTGTCCCGGGTTCCTCTGTGATATCGGTGTCCCGGGTTCCTCTGTGATATCGGTGTTCCGGGTTCCTCTGTGATATCAGAGTCCAGGGTTTCTCTGTGATATCGGTGTTCCGGGTTTCTCTGTGATATCAGTGTCCCGGGTTTCTATGTGATATCGGTGTCCCGGGTTCCTCTGTGATATCGGTGTCCCGGGTTTCTCTGTGATATCAGAGTCCTGGGTTTCTCTGTGATATCGGTGTTCCGGGTTTCTCTGTGATATCGGTGTCCCGGGTTCCTCTGTGATATCGGTGTCCTGGGTTCCTCTGTGATATCGGTGTCCCGGGTTCCTCTGTGATATCAGAGTCCTGGGTTTCTCTGTGATATCGGTGTCCCGGGTTTCTCTGTGATATTGGTGTCCCGGGTTCCTCTGTGATATTAGTGTCCCGGGTTCCTCTGTGATATCGGTGTACCGGGTTCCTCTGTGATATCAGAGTCCTGGGTTTCTCTGTGATATCGATGTCCCGGGTTCCTCTGTGATATCAGAGTCCAGGGTATCTCTGTGATATCGGTGTCCCGGGTTCCTCTGTGATATCAGAGTCCTGGGTTTCTCTGTGATATCGGTGTCCCGGGTTCCTCTGTGATATTGGTGTCCCGGGTTCCTCTGTGATATCAGAGTCCTGGGTTTCTCTGTGATATCGGTGTCCTGGGTTCCTCTGTGATATCAGAGTCCTGGGTTTCTCTGTGATATCGGTGTCCCGGGTTCCTCTGTGATATTGGTGTCCCGGGTTCCTCTGTGATATCAGAGTCCTGGGTTTCTCTGTGATATCGGTGTCCTGGGTTTCTCTGTGATATCGGTGTCCTGGGTTTCTCTGTGATATCGGTGTCCTGGGTTTCTCTGTGATATCGGTGTCCTGGGTTTCTCTGTGATATCAGAGTCCTGGGTTTCTCTGTGATATCAGAGTCTTGGGTTTCTCTGTGATATCGGTGTTCCGGGTTTCTCTGTGATATCAGTGTCCCGGGTTTCTCTGTGATATCGGTGTCCCGGGTTCCTCTGTGATATCGGTGTCCCGGGTTCCTCTGTGATATCACTGTCCCGGGTTTCTCTGTGATATCAGTGTCCCGGGTTTCTCTGTGATATCGGTGTCCCGGGTTTCTCTGTGATATCGGTGTCCCGGGTTCCTCTGTGATATCGGTGTTCCGGGTTTCTCTGTGATATCAGTGTCCCGGGTTTCTCTGTGATATCGGTGTCCCGGGTTCCTCTGTGATATCGGTGTCCCGGGTTCCTCTGTGATATCGGTGTTCCGGGTTCCTCTGTGATATCAGAGTCCAGGGTTTCTCTGTGATATCGGTGTTCCGGGTTTCTCTGTGATATCAGTGTCCCGGGTTTCTATGTGATATCGGTGTCCCGGGTTCCTCTGTGATATCGGTGTCCCGGGTTTCTCTGTGATATCAGAGTCCTGGGTTTCTCTGTGATATCGGTGTTCCGGGTTTCTCTGTGATATCAGTGTCCCGGGTTTCTATGTGATATCGGTGTCCCGGGTTCCTCTGTGATATCGGTGTCCCGGGTTTCTCTGTGATATCAGAGTCCTGGGTTTCTCTGTGATATCGGTGTTCCGGGTTTCTCTGTGATATCGGTGTCCCGGGTTCCTCTGTGATATCGGTGTCCCGGGTTCCTCTGTGATATCGGTGTCCCGGGTTCCTCTGTGATATCGGTGTCCCGGGTTCCTCTGTGATATCAGAGTCCCGGGTTTCTCTGTGATATCGGTGTCCCGGGTTCCTCTGTGATATTGGTGTCCCGGGTTCCTCTGTGATATCAGTGTCCCGGGTTCCTCTGTGATATCGGTGTACCGGGTTCCTCTGTGATATCAGAGTCCTGGGTTTCTCTGTGATATCGATCTCCCGGGTTCATCTGTGATATCAGAGTCCTGGGTTTCTCTGTGATATCGGTGTCCCGGGTTCCTCTGTGATATCAGAGTCCTGGGTTTCTCTGTGATATCGGTGTCCCGGGTTCCTCTGTGATATTTGTGTCCCGGGTTCCTCTGTGATATCAGAGTCCTGGGTTTCTCTGTGATATCGGTGTCCTGGGTTTCTCTGTGATATCGGTGTCCTGGTTTTCTCTGTGATATCGTTGTCCTGGGTTTCTCTGTGATATCGGTGTCCCGGGTTCCTCTGTGATATCACTGTCCCGGGTTTCTCTGTGATATCGGTGTCCCGGGTTCCTCTGTGATATCGGTGTCCCGGGTTCCTCTGTGATATCGGTGTCCCGGGTTCCTCTGTGATATTAGTGTCCCGGGTTCCTCTGTGATATTAGTGTCCCGGGTTCCTCTGTGATATCGGTGTCCCGGGTTCCTCTGTGATATCGGTGTCCCGGGTTCCTCTGTGATATCGGTGTCCTGGGTTTCTCTGTGATATTAGTGTCCCGGGTTCCTCTGTGATATCAGAGTCCTGGGTTTCTCTGTGATATCGGTGTTCCGGGTTTCTCTGTGATGTCAGTGTCCCGGTTTTCTCTGTGATATCGGTGTCCCGGGTTCCTCTGTGATATCGGTGTCCTGGGTTCCTCTGTGATATCGGTGTCCTGGGTTCCTCTGTGATATCGGTGTCCCGGGTTCCTCTGTGATATTAGTGTCCCGGGTTCCTCTGTGATATCAGTGTCCCGGGTTCCTCTGTGATATTAGTGTCCCGGGTTCCTCTGTGATATCGGTGTTCCGGTTTCCTCTGTGATATTGGTGTCCCGGGTTCCTCTGTGATATCAGAGTCCTGGGTTTCTCTGTGATATCGGTGTTCCGGGTTTCTCTGTGATATCAGTGTCCCGGGTTTCTCTGTGATATCGGTGTCCCGGGTTCCTCTGTGATATCGGTATCCCGGGTTCCTCTGTGATATCAGAGTCCTGGGTTTCTCTGTGATATCGGTGTTCCGGGTTTCTCTGTGATGTCAGTGTCCCGGTTTTCTCTGTGATATCGGTGTCCCGGGTTCCTCTGTGATATCGGTGTCCTGGGTTCCTCTGTGATATCGGTGTCCCGGGTTCCTCTGTGATATTAGTGTCCCGGGTTCCTCTGTGATATCGGTGTCCCGGGTTCCTCTGTGATATTAGTGTCCCGGGTTCCTCTGTGATATCGGTGTTCCGGGTTCCGCTGTGATATTGGTGTCCAGGGTTTCTCTGTGATATCGGTGTTCCGGGTTTCTCTGTGATATCAGTGTCCCGGGTTCCTCTGTGATATCGGTGTCCCGGGTTCCTCTGTGATATTAGTGTCTAGTGTTCCTCTGTGATATCAGTGTCCAGGGTTTCTCTGTGATATTAGTGTCTAGTGTTCCTCTGTGATATCAGTGTCCCGGGTTCCTCTGTGATATCAGTGTCCCGGGTTCCTCTGTGATATCGGTGTCCCGGGTTCCTCTGTGATATCGGTGTCCCGGGTTCCTCTGTGATATCGGTGTTCCGGGTTCCTCTGTGATATCAGAGTCCAGGGTTTCTCTGTGATATCGGTGTCCCGGGTTCCTCTGTGATATCGGTGTTCTGGGTTCCTCTGTGATATCAGAGTCCAGGGTTTCTCTGTGATATCGGTGTCCCGGGTTCCTCTGTGATATCGGTGTTCCGGGTTTCTCTGTGATATCAGTGTCCCGGGTTTCTCTGTGATATCGGTGTCCCGGGTTCCTCTGTGATATCGGTGTTCCGGGTTTCTCTGTGATATCAGTGTCTCGGGTTTCTCTGTGATATCGGTGTCCCGGGTTCCTCTGTGATATTAGTGTCTAGTGTTCATCTGTGATATCAGTGTCCAGGGTTTCTCTGTGATATTAGTGTCTAGTGTTCCTCTGTGATATCAGTGTCTCGGGTTCCTCTGTGATATCAGTGTCCCGGGTTCCTCTGTGATATCGGTGTCCCGGGTTCCTCTGTGATATCGGAGTCCAGGGTTTCTCTGTGATATCGGTGTCCCGGGTTCCTCTGTGATATCGGTTTTCCGGGTTTGTCTGTGATATCAGTGTCCCGGGTTTCTCTGTGATATCGGTGTCCCGGGTTCCTCTGTGATATCGGTGTTCCGGGTTTCTCTGAGATATCAGTGTCCCGGGTTTCTCTGTGATATCGGTGTCCCGGGTTCCTCTGTGATATTAGTGTCTAGTGTTCCTGTGTGATATCAGTATCCAGGGTTTCTCTGTGATATTAGTGTCTAGTGTTCCTCTGTGATATCAGTGTCCCGGGTTCCTCTGTGATATCGGTGTCCCGGGTTCCTCTGTGATATCGGTGTCCCGGGTTCCTCTGTGATATCGGTGTTCCGGGTTCCTCTGTGATATCAGAGTCCAGGGTTTCTCTGTGATATCGGTGTTCCGGGTTTCTCTGTGATATCAGTGTCCCGGGTTTCTATGTGATATCGGTGTCCCGGGTTCCTCTGTGATATCGGTGTCCCGGGTTTCTCTGTGATATCAGAGTCCTGGGTTTCTCTGTGATATCGGTGTCCTGGGTTTCTCTGTGATATCGGTGTCCCGGGTTCCTCTGTGATATCGGTGTCCTGGGTTCCTCTGTGATATCGGTGTCCCGGGTTCCTCTGTGATATCAGAGTCCTGGGTTTCTCTGTGATATCGGTGTCCCGGGTTTCTCTGTGATATTGGTGTCCCGGGTTCCTCTGTGATATCAGTGTCCCGGGTTCCTCTGTGATATCGGTGTACCGGGTTCCTCTGTGATATCAGAGTCCTGGGTTTCTCTGTGATATCGATGTCCCGGGTTCCTCTGTGATATCAGAGTTCAGGGTTTCTCTGTGATATCGGTGTCCCGGGTTCCTCTGTGATATCAGAGTCCTGGGTTTCTCTGTGATATCGGTGTCCCGGGTTCCTCTGTGATATTGGTGTCCCGGGTTCCTCTGTGATATCAGAGTCCTGGGTTTCTCTGTGATATCGGTGTCCCGGGTTCCTCTATGATATCAGAGTCCTGGGTTTCTCTGTGATATCGGTGTCCCGGGTTCCTCTGTGATATTGGTGTCCCGGGTTCCTCTGTGATATCAGAGTCCTGGGTTTCTCTGTGATATCGGTGTCCTGGGTTTCTCTGTGATATCGGTGTCCTGGGTTTCTCTGTGATATCGGTGTCCCGGGTTTCTCTGTGATATCAGAGTCCTGGGTTTCTCTGTGATATCAGAGTCTTGGGTTTCTCTGTGATATCGGTGTTCCGGGTTTCTCTGTGATATCAGTGTCCCGGGTTTCTCTGTGATATCGGTGTCCCGGGTTCCTCTGTGATATCGGTGTCCCGGGTTCCTCTGTGATATCACTGTCCCGGGTTTCTCTGTGATATCAGTGTCCCGGGTTTCTCTGTGATATCGGTGTCCCGGGTTTCTCTGTGATATCGGTGTCCCGGGTTCCTCTGTGATATCGGTGTCCCGGGTTCCTCTGTGATATCACTGTCCCGGGTTTCTCTGTGATATCGGTGTTCCGGGTTCCTCTGTGATATCGGTGTCCCGGGTTCCTCTGTGATATCGGTGTCCCGGGTTCCTCTGTGATATTAGTGTCCCGGGTTCCTCTGTGATATTAGTGTCCCGGGTTCCTCTGTGATATCGGTGTCCCGAGTTCCTCTGTGATATCGGTGTCCCGGGTTCCTCTGTGATATCAGAGTCCCGGGTTTCTCTGTGATATCGGTGTCCCGGGTTCCTCTGTGATATTGGTGTCCCGGGTTCCTCTGTGATATCAGAGTCCTGGGTTTCTCTGTGATATCGGTGTCCCGGGTTTCTCTGTGATATTGGTGTCCCGGGTTCCTCTGTGATATCAGTGTCCCGGGTTCCTCTGTGATATCGGTGTACCGGGTTCCTCTGTGATATCAGAGTCCTGGGTTTCTCTGTGATATCGATGTCCCGGGTTCCTCTGTGATATCAGAGTTCAGGGTTTCTCTGTGATATCGGTGTCCCGGGTTCCTCTGTGATATCAGAGTCCTGGGTTTCTCTGTGATATCGGTGTCCCGGGTTCCTCTGTGATATTGGTGTCCCGGGTTCCTCTGTGATATCAGAGTCCTGGGTTTCTCTGTGATATCGGTGTCCCGGGTTCCTCTATGATATCAGAGTCCTGGGTTTCTCTGTGATATCGGTGTCCCGGGTTCCTCTGTGATATTGGTGTCCCGGGTTCCTCTGTGATATCAGAGTCCTGGGTTTCTCTGTGATATCGGTGTCCTGGGTTTCTCTGTGATATCGGTGTCCTGGGTTTCTCTGTGATATCGGTGTCCCGGGTTTCTCTGTGATATCAGAGTCCTGGGTTTCTCTGTGATATCAGAGTCTTGGGTTTCTCTGTGATATCGGTGTTCCGGGTTTCTCTGTGATATCAGTGTCCCGGGTTTCTCTGTGATATCGGTGTCCCGGGTTCCTCTGTGATATCGGTGTCCCGGGTTCCTCTGTGATATCACTGTCCCGGGTTTCTCTGTGATATCAGTGTCCCGGGTTTCTCTGTGATATCGGTGTCCCGGGTTTCTCTGTGATATCGGTGTCCCGGGTTCCTCTGTGATATCGGTGTCCCGGGTTCCTCTGTGATATCACTGTCCCGGGTTTCTCTGTGATATCGGTGTTCCGGGTTCCTCTGTGATATCGGTGTCCCGGGTTCCTCTGTGATATCGGTGTCCCGGGTTCCTCTGTGATATTAGTGTCCCGGGTTCCTCTGTGATATTAGTGTCCCGGGTTCCTCTGTGATATCGGTGTCCCGAGTTCCTCTGTGATATCGGTGTCCCGGGTTCCTCTGTGATATCAGAGTCCCGGGTTTCTCTGTGATATCGGTGTCCCGGGTTCCTCTGTGATATTGGTGTCCCGGGTTCCTCTGTGATATCAGTGTCCCGGGTTCCTCTGTGATATCGGTGTACCGGGTTCCTCTGTGATATCAGAGTCCTGGGTTTCTCTGTGATATCGATCTCCCGGGTTCATCTGTGATATCAGAGTCCTGGGTTTCTCTGTGATATCGGTGTCCCGGGTTCCTCTGTGATATCAGAGTCCTGGGTTTCTCTGTGATATCGGTGTCCCGGGTTCCTCTGTGATATTTGTGTCCCGGGTTCCTCTGTGATATCAGAGTCCTGGGTTTCTCTGTGATATCGGTGTCCTGGGTTTCTCTGTGATATCGGTGTCCTGGGTTTCTCTGTGATATCGGTGTCCTGGGTTTCTCTGTGATATCGGTGTCCTGGGTTTCTCTGTGATATCGGTGTCCTGGGTTTCTCTGTGATATCAGAGTCCTGGGTTTCTCTGTGATATCGGTGTCCCGGGTTCCTCTGTGATATTAGTGTCTAGTGTTCATCTGTGATATCAGTGTCCAGGGTTTCTCTGTAATATTAGTGTCTAGTGTTCCTCTGTGATATCAGTGTCTCGGGTTCCTCTGTGATATCAGTGTCCCGGGTTCCTCTGTGATATCGGTGTCCCGGGTTCCTCTGTGATATCTGAGTCCAGGGTTTCTCTGTGATATCGGTGTCCCGGGTTCCTCTGTGATATCGGTGTTCCGGGTTTCTCTGTGATATCAGTGTCCCGGGTTTCTCTGTGATATCGGTGTCCCGGGTTCCTCTGTGATATCGGTGTCCCGGGTTCCTCTGTGATATCAGAGTCCTGGGTTTCTCTGTGATATCGGTGTCCTGGGTTCCTCTATGATATCAGAGTCCTGGGTTTCTCTGTGATATCGGTGTCCCGGGTTCCTCTGTGATATTGGTGTCCCGGGTTCCTCTGTGATATCAGAGTCCTGGGTTTCTCTGTGATATCGGTGTCCTGGGTTTCTCTGTGATATCGGTGTCCTGGGTTTCTCTGTGATATCGGTGTCCTGGGTTTCTCTGTGATATCGGTGTCCTGGGTTTCTCTGTGATATCAGAGTCCTGGGTTTCTCTGTGATATCAGAGTCTTGGGTTTCTCTGTGATATCGGTGTTCCGGGTTTCTCTGTGATATCAGTGTCCCGGGTTTCTCTGTGATATCGGTGTCCCGGGTTCCTCTGTGATATCGGTGTCCCGGGTTCCTCTGTGATATCACTGTCCCGGGTTTCTCTGTGATATCAGTGTCCCGGGTTTCTCTGTGATATCGGTGTCCCGGGTTTCTCTGTGATATCGGTGTCCCGGGTTCCTCTGTGATATCGGTGTCCCGGGTTCCTCTGTGATATCACTGTCCCGGGTTTCTCTGTGATATCGGTGTTCCGGGTTCCTCTGTGATATCGGTGTCCCGGGTTCCTCTGTGATATCGGTGTCCCGGGTTCCTCTGTGATATTAGTGTCCCGGGTTCCTCTGTGATATTAGTGTCCCGGGTTCCTCTGTGATATCGGTGTCCCGAGTTCCTCTGTGATATCGGTGTCCCGGGTTCCTCTGTGATATCAGAGTCCCGGGTTTCTCTGTGATATCGGTGTCCCGGGTTCCTCTGTGATATTGGTGTCCCGGGTTCCTCTGTGATATCAGTGTCCCGGGTTCCTCTGTGATATCGGTGTACCGGGTTCCTCTGTGATATCAGAGTCCTGGGTTTCTCTGTGATATCGATCTCCCGGGTTCATCTGTGATATCAGAGTCCTGGGTTTCTCTGTGATATCGGTGTCCCGGGTTCCTCTGTGATATCAGAGTCCTGGGTTTCTCTGTGATATCGGTGTCCCGGGTTCCTCTGTGATATTTGTGTCCCGGGTTCCTCTGTGATATCAGAGTCCTGGGTTTCTCTGTGATATCGGTGTCCTGGGTTTCTCTGTGATATCGGTGTCCTGGGTTTCTCTGTGATATCGGTGTCCTGGGTTTCTCTGTGATATCGGTGTCCTGGGTTTCTCTGTGATATCGGTGTCCTGGGTTTATCTGTGATATCAGAGTCCTGGGTTTCTCTGTGATATCGGTGTCCCGGGTTCCTCTGTGATATTAGTGTCTAGTGTTCATCTGTGATATCAGTGTCCAGGGTTTCTCTGTAATATTAGTGTCTAGTGTTCCTCTGTGATATCAGTGTCTCGGGTTCCTCTGTGATATCAGTGTCCCGGGTTCCTCTGTGATATCGGTGTCCCGGGTTCCTCTGTGATATCTGAGTCCAGGGTTTCTCTGTGATATCGGTGTCCCGGGTTCCTCTGTGATATCGGTGTTCCGGGTTTCTCTGTGATATCAGTGTCCCGGGTTTCTCTGTGATATCGGTGTCCCGGGTTCCTCTGTGATATCGGTGTTCCGGGTTTCTCTGAGATATCAGTGTCCCGGGTTTCTCTGTGATATCGGTGTCCCGGGTTCCTCTGTGATATTAGTGTCTAGTGTTCCTGTGTGATATCAGTGTCCAGGGTTTCTCTGTGATATTAGTGTCTAGTGTTCCTCTGTGATATCAGTGTCCCGGGTTCCTCTGTGATATCGGTGTCCCGGGTTCCTCTGTGATATCGGTGTCCCGGGTTCCTCTGTGATATCGGTGTTCCGGGTTCCTCTGTGATATCAGAGTCCAGGGTTTCTCTGTGATATCGGTGTTCCGGGTTTCTCTGTGATATCAGTGTCCCGGGTTTCTATGTGATATCGGTGTCCCGGGTTCCTCTGTGATATCGGTGTCCCGGGTTTCTCTGTGATATCAGAGTCCTGGGTTTCTCTGTGATATCGGTGTTCCGGGTTTCTCTGTGATATCGGTGTCCCGGGTTCCTCTGTGATATCGGTGTCCTGGGTTCCTCTGTGATATCGGTGTCCCGGGTTCCTCTGTGATATCAGAGTCCTGGGTTTCTCTGTGATATCGGTGTCCCGGGTTTCTCTGTGATATTGGTGTCCCGGGTTCCTCTGTGATATCAGTGTCCCGGGTTCCTCTGTGATATCGGTGTACCGGGTTCCTCTGTGATATCAGAGTCCTGGGTTTCTCTGTGATATCGATGTCCCGGGTTCCTCTGTGATATCAGAGTCCAGGGTTTCTCTGTGATATCGGTGTCCCGGGTTCCTCTGTGATATCAGAGTCCTGGGTTTCTCTGTGATATCGATCTCCCGGGTTCATCTGTGATATCAGAGTCCTGGGTTTCTCTGTGATATCGGTGTCCCGGGTTCCTCTGTGATATCAGAGTCCTGGGTTTCTCTGTGATATCGGTGTCCCGGGTTCCTCTGTGATATTTGTGTCCCGGGTTCCTCTGTGATATCAGAGTCCTGGGTTTCTCTGTGATATCGGTGTCCTGGGTTTCTCTGTGATATCGGTGTCCTGGGTTTCTCTGTGATATCGGTGTCCTGGGTTTCTCTGTGATATCAGAGTCCTGGGTTTCTCTGTGATATCAGAGCCCTGGGTTTCTCTGTGATATCGGTGTCCCGGGTTCCTCTGTGATATTTGTGTCCCGGGTTCCTCTGTGATATCAGAGTCCTGGGTTTCTCTGTGATATCGGTGTCCTGGGTTTCTCTGTGATATCGGTGTCCTGGGTTTCTCTGTGATATCGGTGTCCTGGGTTTCTCTGTGATATCAGAGTCCTGGGTTTCTCTGTGATATCAGAGCCCTGGGTTTCTCTGTGATATCAGTGTCCCGGGTTCCTCTGTGATATCGGTGTACCGGGTTCCTCTGTGATATCAGAGTCCTGGGTTTCTCTGTGATATCGATGTCCCGGGTTCCTCTGTGATATCAGAGTCCAGGGTTTCTCTGTGATATCGGTGTCCCGGGTTCCTCTGTGATATCAGAGTCCTGGGTTTCTCTGTGATATCGATCTCCCGGGTTCATCTGTGATATCAGAGTCCTGGGTTTCTCTGTGATATCGGTGTCCCGGGTTCCTCTGTGATATCAGAGTCCTGGGTTTCTCTGTGATATCGGTGTCCCGGGTTCCTCTGTGATATTTGTGTCCCGGGTTCCTCTGTGATATCAGAGTCCTGGGTTTCTCTGTGATATCGGTGTCCTGGGTTTCTCTGTGATATCGGTGTCCTGGGTTTCTCTGTGATATCGGTGTCCTGGGTTTCTCTGTGATATCAGAGTCCTGGGTTTCTCTGTGATATCAGAGCCCTGGGTTTCTCTGTGATATCGGTGTCCCGGGTTCCTCTGTGATATTTGTGTCCCGGGTTCCTCTGTGATATCAGAGTCCTGGGTTTCTCTGTGATATCGGTGTCCTGGGTTTCTCTGTGATATCGGTGTCCTGGGTTTCTCTGTGATATCGGTGTCCTGGGTTTCTCTGTGATATCAGAGTCCTGGGTTTCTCTGTGATATCAGAGCCCTGGGTTTCTCTGTGATATCAGTGTCCCGGGTTTCTCTGTGATATCGGTGTCCCGGGTTCCTCTGTGATATCGGTGTCCCGGGTTCCTCTGTGATATCACTGTCCCGGGTTTCTCTGTGATATCAGTGTCCCGGGTTTCTCTGTGATATCGGTGTCCCGGGTTTCTCTGTGATATCGGTGTCCCGGGTTCCTCTGTGATATCGGTGTCCCGGGTTCCTCTGTGATATCGGTGTCCCGGGTTTCTCTGTGATATCGGTGTCCCGGGTTCCTCTGTGATATCGGTGTCCCGGGTTCCTCTGTGATATCGGTGTCCCGGGTTCCTCTGTGATATCGGTGTCCTGGGTTTCTCTGTGATATTAGTGTCCCGGGTTCCTCTGTGATATCAGAGTCCTGGGTTTCTCTGTGATATCGGTGTTCCGGGTTTCTCTGTGATGTCAGTGTCCCGGTTTTCTCTGTGATATCGGTGTCCCGGGTTCCTCTGTGATATCGGTGTCCCGGGTTCCTCTGTGATATCGGTGTTCCGGGTTTCTCTGTGATATCAGTGTCCCGGGTTTCTCTGTGATATCGGTGTCCCGGGTTCCTCTGTGATATCGGTGTTCCGGGTTTCTCTGAGATATCAGTGTCCCGGGTTTCTCTGTGATATCGGTGTCCCGGGTTCCTCTGTGATATTAGTGTCTAGTGTTCCTGTGTGATATCAGTGTCCAGGGTTTCTCTGTGATATTAGTGTCTAGTGTTCCTCTGTGATATCAGTGTCCCGGGTTCCTCTATGATATCGGTGTCCCGGGTTCCTCTGTGATATCGGTGTCCCGGGTTCCTCTGTGATATCGGTGTTCCGGGTTCCTCTGTGATATCAGAGTCCAGGGTTTCTCTGTGATATCGGTGTTCCGGGTTTCTCTGTGATATCAGTGTCCCGGGTTTCTATGTGATATCGGTGTCCCGGGTTCCTCTGTGATATCGGTGTCCCGGGTTTCTCTGTGATATCAGAGTCCTGGGTTTCTCTGTGATATCGGTGTTCCGGGTTTCTCTGTGATATCGGTGTCCCGGGTTCCTCTGTGATATCGGTGTCCTGGGTTCCTCTGTGATATCGGTGTCCCGGGTTCCTCTGTGATATCAGAGTCCTGGGTTTCTCTGTGATATCGGTGTCCCGGGTTTCTCTGTGATATTGGTGTCCCGGGTTCCTCTGTGATATCAGTGTCCCGGGTTCCTCTGTGATATCGGTGTACCGGTTTCCTCTGTGATATCAGAGTCCTGGGTTTCTCTGTGATATTGATGTCCCGGGTTCCTCTGTGATATCAGAGTCCAGGGTTTCTCTGTGATATTGGTGTCCCGGGTTCCTCTGTGATATCAGAGTCCTGGGTTTCTCTGTGATATCGGTGTCCCGGGTTCCTCTGTGATATTGGTGTCCCGGGTTCCTCTGTGATATCAGAGTCCTGGGTTTCTCTGTGATATTGGTGTCCTGGGTTCCTCTGTGATATCAGAGTCCTGGGTTTCTCTGTGATATCGGTGTCCCGGGTTCCTCTGTGATATTGGTGTCCCGGGTTCCTCTGTGATATCAGAGTCCTGGGTTTCTCTGTGATATCGGTGTCCTGGGTTTCTCTGTGATATCGGTGTCCTGGGTTTCTCTGTGATATCGGTGTCCTGGGTTTCTCTGTGATATCGGTGTCCTGGGTTTCTCTGTGATATCAGAGTCCTGGGTTTCTCTGTGATATCAGAGTCTTGGGTTTCTCTGTGATATCGGTGTTCCGGGTTTCTCTGTGATATCAGTGTCTTGGGTTTCTCTGTGATATCGGTGTTCCGGGTTTCTCTGTGATATCAGTGTCCCGGGTTTCTCTGTGATATCGGTGTCCCGGGTTCCTCTGTGATATCGGTGTCCCGGGTTCCTCTGTGATATCACTGTCCCGGGTTTCTCTGTGATATCAGTGTCCCGGGTTTCTCTGTGATATCGGTGTCCCGGGTTTCTCTGTGATATCGGTGTCCCGGGTTCCTCTGTGATATCGGTGTCCCGGGTTCCTCTGTGATATCACTGTCCCGGGTTTCTCTGTGATATCGGTGTCCCGGGTTCCTCTGTGATATCGGTGTCCCGGGTTCCTCTGTGATATCGGTGTCCCGGGTTCCTCTGTGATATTTGTGTCCCGGGTTCCTCTGTGATATTAGTGTCCCGGGTTCCTCTGTGATATCGGTGTCCCGGGTTCCTCTGTGATATCGGTGTCCCGGGTTCCTCTGTGATATCAGAGTCCCGGGTTTCTCTGTGATATCGGTGTCCCGGGTTCCTCTGTGATATTGGTGTCCCGGGTTCCTCTGTGATATCAGTGTCCCGGGTTCCCCTGTGATATCGGTGTACCGGGTTCCTCTGTGATATCAGAGTCCTGGGTTTCTCTGTGATATCGATCTCCCGGGTTCATCTGTGATATCAGCGTCCTGGGTTTCTCTGTGATATCGGTGTCCCGGGTTCCTCTGTGATATCAGAGTCCTGGGTTTCTCTGTGATATCGGTGTCCCGGGTTCCTCTGTGATATTTGTGTCCCGGGTTCCTCTGTGATATCAGAGTCCTGGGTTTCTCTGTGATATCGGTGTCCTGGGTTTCTCTGTGATATCGGTGTCCTGGGTTTCTCTGTGATATCGGTGTCCTGGGTTTCTCTGTGATATCGGTGTCCTGGGTTTCTCTGTGATATCAGAGTCCTGGATTTCTCTGTGATATCAGAGTCCTGGGTTTCTCTGTGATATCGGTGTCCCGGGTTTCTCTGTGATATCGGTGTCCCGGGTTCCTCTGTGATATCGGTGTCCCGGGTTCCTCTGTGATATCACTGTCCCGGGTTTCTCTGTGATATCAGTGTCCCGGGTTTCTCTGTGATATCGGTGTCCCGGGTTCCTCTGTGATATCGGTGTCCCGGGTTCCTCTGTGATATCACTGTCCCGGGTTTCTCTGTGATATCAGTGTCCCGGGTTTCTCTGTGATATCGGTGTCCCGGGTTTCTCTGTGATATCGGTGTCCCGGGTTCCTCTGTGATATCGGTGTCCCGGGTTCCTCTGTGATATCACTGTCCCGGGTTTCTCTGTGATATCGGTGTCCCGGGTTCCTCTGTGATATCGGTGTCCCGGGTTCCTCTGTGATATCGGTGTCCCGGGTTCCTCTGTGATATTAGTGTCCCGGGTTCCTCTGTGATATTAGTGTCCCGGGTTCCTCTGTGATATCGGTGTCCCGGGTTCCTCTGTGATATCGGTGTCCCGGGTTCCTCTGTGATATCGGTGTCCTGGGTTTCTCTGTGATATTAGTGTCCCGGGTTCCTCTGTGATATCAGAGTCCTGGGTTTCTCTGTGATATCGGTGTTCCGGGTTTCTCTGTGATGTCAGTGTCCCGGTTTTCTCTGTGATATCGGTGTCCCGGGTTCCTCTGTGATATCGGTGTCCTGGGTTCCTCTTTGATATCGGTGTCCTGGGTTCCTCTGTGATATCGGTGTCCCGGGTTCCTCTGTGATATTAGTGTCCCGGGTTCCTCTGTGATATCGGTGTCCCGGGTTCCTCTGTGATATTAGTGTCTAGTGTTCCTGTGTGATATCAGTGTCCATGGTTTCTCTGTGATATTAGTGTCTAGTGTTCCTCTGTGATATCAGTGTCCCGGGTTCCTCTGTGATATCGGTGTCCCGGGTTCCTCTGTGATATCAGTGTCCCGGGTTCCTCTGTGATATCGGTGTTCCGGGTTCCTCTGTGATATCAGAGTCCAGGGTTTCTCTGTGATATCGGTGTTCCGGGTTTCTCTGTGATATCAGTGTCCCGGGTTTCTATGTGATATCGGTGTCCCGGGTTCCTCTGTGATATCGGTGTCCCGGGTTTCTCTGTGATATCAGAGTCCTGGGTTTCTCTGTGATATCGGTGTTCCGGGTTTCTCTGTGATATCGGTGTCCCGGGTTCCTCTGTGATATCGGTGTCCTGGGTTCCTCTGTGATATCGGTGTCCCGGGTTCCTCTGTGATATCAGAGTCCTGGGTTTCTCTGTGATATCGGTGTCCCGGGTTTCTCTGTGATATTGGTGTCCCGGGTTCCTCTGTGATATCAGTGTCCCGGGTTCCTCTGTGATATCGGTGTACCGGGTTCCTCTGTGATATCAGAGTCCTGGGTTTCTCTGTGATATCGATGTCCCGGGTTCCTCTGTGATATCAGAGTCCAGGGTTTCTCTGTGATATCGGTGTCCCGGGTTCCTCTGTGATATCAGAGTCCTGGGTTTCTCTGTGATATCGATCTCCCGGGTTCATCTGTGATATCAGAGTCCTGGGTTTCTCTGTGATATCGGTGTCCCGGGTTCCTCTGTGATATCAGAGTCCTGGGTTTCTCTGTGATATCGGTGTCCCGGGTTCCTCTGTGATATTTGTGTCCCGGGTTCCTCTGTGATATCAGAGTCCTGGGTTTCTCTGTGATATCGGTGTCCTGGGTTTCTCTGTGATATCGGTGTCCTGGGTTTCTCTGTGATATCGGTGTCCTGGGTTTCTCTGTGATATCAGAGTCCTGGGTTTCTCTGTGATATCAGAGTCCTGGGTTTCTCTGTGATATCGGTGTCCCGGGTTTCTCTGTGATATCGGTGTCCCGGGTTCCTCTGTGATATCACTGTCCCGGGTTTCTCTGTGATATCAGTGTCCCGGGTTTCTCTGTGATATCGGTGTCCCGGGTTCCTCTGTGATATCGGTGTCCCGGGTTCCTCTGTGATATCACTGTCCCGGGTTTCTCTGTGATATCAGTGTCCCGGGTTTCTCTGTGATATCGGTGTCCCGGGTTTCTCTGAGATATCGGTGTCCCGGGTTCCTCTGTGATATCGGTGTCCCGGGTTCCTCTGTGATATCGGTGTCCCGGGTTTCTCTGTGATATCGGTGTCCCGGGTTCCTCTGTGATATCGGTGTCCCGGGTTCCTCTGTGATATCGGTGTCCCGGGTTCCTCTGTGATATTAGTGTCCCGGGTTCCTCTGTGATATTAGTGTCCCGGGTTCCTCTGTGATATCGGTGTCCCGGGTTCCTCTGTGATATCGGTGTCCCGGGTTCCTCTGTGATATCGGTGTCCTGGGTTTCTCTGTGATATTAGTGTCCCGGGTTCCTCTGTGATATCAGAGTCCTGGGTTTCTCTGTGATATCGGTGTTCCGGGTTTCTCTGTGATGTCAGTGTCCCGGTTTTCTCTGTGATATCGGTGTCCCGGGTTCCTCTGTGATATCGGTGTCCCGGGTTCCTCTGTGATATCGGTGTTCCGGGTTTCTCTGTGATATCAGTGTCCCGGGTTTCTCTGTGATATCGGTGTCCCGGGTTCCTCTGTGATATCGGTGTTCCGGGTTTCTCTGAGATATCAGTGTCCCGGGTTTCTCTGTGATATCGGTGTCCCGGGTTCCTCTGTGATATCGGTGTCCCGGGTTCCTCTGTGATATCGGTGTTCCGGGTTTCTCTGTGATATCAGTGTCCCGGGTTTCTCTGTGATATCGGTGTCCCGGGTTCCTCTGTGATATCGGTGTTCCGGGTTTCTCTGAGATATCAGTGTCCCGGGTTTCTCTGTGATATCGGTGTCCCGGGTTCCTCTGTGATATTAGTGTCTAGTGTTCCTGTGTGATATCAGTGTCCAGGGTTTCTCTGTGATATTAGTGTCTAGTGTTCCTCTGTGATATCAGTGTCCCGGGTTCCTCTGTGATATCGGTGTCCCGGGTTCCTCTGTGATATCGGTGTCCCGGGTTCCTCTGTGATATCGGTGTTCCGGGTTCCTCTGTGATATCAGAGTCCAGGGTTTCTCTGTGATATCGGTGTTCCGGGTTTCTCTGTGATATCAGTGTCCCGGGTTTCTATGTGATATCGGTGTCCCGGGTTCCTCTGTGATATCGGTGTCCCGGGTTTCTCTGTGATATCAGAGTCCTGGGTTTCTCTGTGATATCGGTGTTCCGGGTTTCTCTGTGATATCGGTGTCCCGGGTTCCTCTGTGATATCGGTGTCCTGGGTTCCTCTGTGATATCGGTGTCCCGGGTTCCTCTGTGATATCAGAGTCCTGGGTTTCTCTGTGATATCGGTGTCCCGGGTTTCTCTGTGATATTGGTGTCCCGGGTTCCTCTGTGATATCAGTGTCCCGGGTTCCTCTGTGATATCGGTGTACCGGTTTCCTCTGTGATATCAGAGTCCTGGGTTTCTCTGTGATATCGATGTCCCGGGTTCCTCTGTGATATCAGAGTCCAGGGTTTCTCTGTGATATTGGTGTCCCGGGTTCCTCTGTGATATCAGAGTCCTGGGTTTCTCTGTGATATCGGTGTCCCGGGTTCCTCTGTGATATTGGTGTCCCGGGTTCCTCTGTGATATCAGAGTCCTGGGTTTCTCTGTGATATTGGTGTCCTGGGTTCCTCTGTGATATCAGAGTCCTGGGTTTCTCTGTGATATCGGTGTCCCGGGTTCCTCTGTGATATTGGTGTCCCGGGTTCCTCTGTGATATCAGAGTCCTGGGTTTCTCTGTGATATCGGTGTCCTGGGTTTCTCTGTGATATCGGTGTCCTGGGTTTCTCTGTGATATCGGTGTCCTGGGTTTCTCTGTGATATCGGTGTCCTGGGTTTCTCTGTGATATCAGAGTCCTGGGTTTCTCTGTGATATCAGAGTCTTGGGTTTCTCTGTGATATCGGTGTTCCGGGTTTCTCTGTGATATCAGTGTCCCGGGTTTCTCTGTGATATCGGTGTCCCGGGTTCCTCTGTGATATCGGTGTCCTGGGTTCCTCTGTGATATCACTGTCCCGGGTTTCTCTGTGATATCAGTGTCCCGGGTTTCTCTGTGATATCGGTGTCCCGGGTTTCTCTGTGATATCGGTGTCCCGGGTTCCTCTGTGATATCGGTGTCCCGGGTTCCTCTGTGATATCACTGTCCCGGGTTTCTCTGTGATATCGGTGTCCCGGGTTCCTCTGTGATATCGGTGTCCCGGGTTCCTCTGTGATATCGGTGTCCCGGGTTCCTCTGTGATATTAGTGTCCCGGGTTCCTCTGTGATATTAGTGTCCCGGGTTCCTCTGTGATATCGGTGTCCCGGGTTCCTCTGTGATATCGGTGTCCCGGGTTCCTCTGTGATATCAGAGTCCCGGGTTTCTCTGTGATATCGGTGTCCCGGGTTCCTCTGTGATATTGGTGTCCCGGGTTCCTCTGTGATATCAGTGTCCCGGGTTCCCCTGTGATATCGGTGTACCGGGTTCCTCTGTGATATCAGAGTCCTGGGTTTCTCTGTGATATCGATCTCCCGGGTTCATCTGTGATATCAGCGTCCTGGGTTTCTCTGTGATATCGGTGTCCCGGGTTCCTCTGTGATATCAGAGTCCTGGGTTTCTCTGTGATATCGGTGTCCCGGGTTCCTCTGTGATATTTGTGTCCCGGGTTCCTCTGTGATATCAGAGTCCTGGGTTTCTCTGTGATATCGGTGTCCTGGGTTTCTCTGTGATATCGGTGTCCTGGGTTTCTCTGTGATATCGGTGTCCTGGGTTTCTCTGTGATATCGGTGTCCTGGGTTTCTCTGTGATATCAGAGTCCTGGGTTTCTCTGTGATATCAGAGTCCTGGGTTTCTCTGTGATATCGGTGTCCCGGGTTTCTCTGTGATATCGGTGTCCCGGGTTCCTCTGTGATATCGGTGTCCCGGGTTCCTCTGTGATATCACTGTCCCGGGTTTCTCTGTGATATCAGTGTCCCAGGTTTCTCTGTGATATCGGTGTCCCGGGTTCCTCTGTGATATCGGTGTCCCGGGTTCCTCTGTGATATCACTGTCCCGGGTTTCTCTGTGATATCAGTGTCCCGGGTTTCTCTGTGATATCGGTGTCCCGGGTTTCTCTGTGATATCGGTGTCCCGGGTTCCTCTGTGATATCGGTGTCCCGGGTTCCTCTGTGATATCACTGTCCCGGGTTTCTCTGTGATATCGGTGTCCCGGGTTCCTCTGTGATATCGGTGTCCCGGGTTCCTCTGTGATATCGGTGTCCCGGGTTCCTCTGTGATATTAGTGTCCCGGGTTCCTCTGTGATATTAGTGTCCCGGGTTCCTCTGTGATATCGGTGTCCCGGGTTCCTCTGTGATATCAGTGTCCCGGGTTCCTCTGTGATATCGGTGTCCTGGGTTTCTCTGTGATATTAGTGTCCCGGGTTCCTCTGTTATATCAGAGTCCTGGGTTTCTCTGTGATATCGGTGTTCCGGGTTTCTCTGTGATGTCAGTGTCCCGGTTTTCTCTGTGATATCGGTGTCCCGGGTTCCTCTGTGATATCGGTGTCCTGGGTTCCTCTGTGATATCGGTGTCCCGGGTTCCTCTGTGATATCGGTGTCCCGGGTTCCTCTGTGATATTAGTGTCCCGGGTTCCTCTGTGATATCGGTGTCCCGGGTTCCTCTGTGATATTAGTGTCCCGGGTTCCTCTGTGATATCAGTGTTCCGGGTTCCTCTGTGATATTGGTGTCCCGGGTTCCTCTGTGATATCAGAGTCCTGGGTTTCTCTGTGATATCGGTGTTCCAGGTTTCTCTGTGATATCAGTGTCCCGGGTTTCTCTGTGATATCGGTGTCCCGGGTTCCTCTGTGATATCGGTATCCCGGGTTCCTCTGTGATATCAGAGTCCTGGGTTTCTCTGTGATATCGGTGTTCCGGGTTTCTCTGTGATGTCAGTGTCCCGGTTTTCTCTGTGATATCGGTGTCCCGGGTTCCTCTGTGATATCGGTGTCCTGGGTTCCTCTGTGATATCGGTGTCCCGGGTTCCTCTGTGATATTAGTGTCCCGGGTTCCTCTGTGATATCGGTGTCCGGGGTTCCTCTGTGATATTAGTGTCCCGGGTTCCTCTGTGATATCGGTGTTCCGGGTTCCTCTGTGATATTGGTGTCCCGGGTTCCTCTGTGATATCAGAGTCCTGGGTTTCTCTGTGATATCTGTGTTCCGGGTTTCTCTGTGATATCAGTGTCCCGGGTTTCTCTGTGATATCGGTGTCCCGGGTTCCTCTGTGATATCGGTGTCCCGGGTTCCTCTGTGATATTAGTGTCCCGGGTTCCTCTGTGATATCGGTGTCCCGGGTTCCTCTGTGATATTGGTGTCCCATGAGCCAACACCAAGCTATAATAACAGTACATTATACTTCTCTTATTGCAGGGTAAGATTATTACTAGTATATGGAGCGTTGTCTTTGGTGTTTCTATCATCGGTGCAATGTGTGCGGTGCACTTGGGCTTCTGGGTCCGGAGGGGCCCACACTGCACACATTGCCACAACAGAAGCAGCAAAAATCATACCCAAAATGGCCACCACGCATGTGCAGTACAAAATTAGTCTCCGGACCATGGCAAGCATCATGTTTACGGAGACCTGCGCATGCGCAGTAAACTCCAGCACACTGCCGTAGTCTGCACACGGGCCCTCTGCTCTCTTAAAATGGCCCTGAGCGTTGTGCACAGCGCTAAGGGGCTGATTCTCATATGTACTCTGGCCTGATTCAGTCGCAGCTGTCGGCTGGTCTGCTTACTGCACATGTGCTGCAATGCTGCTGCAGCTCCGGACGCAGTGTATGGGAAGCCGTGGTCTGATTGCTAGGCTGCAGGCAGTCGTGGTTTCATGTCGCCCCCGTATTTGAGGTGTGCCAGAGCCGGTGACTGCATCCTCGGACACCGATGCACTGGTCTCAGCATCTGCACATCTGCTCGGTATTTGGGATTCTGGTCCGCTAGGAACCACCTGACTGTGAAGTGGGAGACGTGGGTTGCTTACAGTAAATAGCGTTTGGGTGAGGGCATGTAACACGCATCAGGAGATCGCAGTCATGGGGAGCGGACAATGAGGGGCTCTCAGCCGACGTCATGATGTGATCCAAACAAAACACGGCCTCTGTACAAGCGGGATTATCCCAGAGAAAGGAGAGAAAAGTGCCCGGCACGCTGTAGCCTCTCTCTCTCGTCACGTCCACGGACACGCACGTATTCTCTGGGTGGCGGGAGAAGGGATTCCGGGCCAAGACCTCATAGAACAGGGCAATTCGGGGGGGAAGGGGGGACTCAGTTATTATACAGTAGATCAGGGAATAAACCACAGAACAGCAAGACCCACTGAAGGAGATTGATCATTGGTCACTCTATCACCCTGTTTCTCACAGCTCCCTGTTTGGAGGGCAGCACACTGCAAAGGCACCGATCCTGATCATATTCCTCATCATCGATGCTCGGCGGAGGATGAGGAGGGCGCTGCCGCCGGAGGAACGCACTGCTCTGCACAAAGGGAGGGGGGGGGGGGGGTGGATTGCCAGGATGCTAAGTGTTAATGAGCTTGGCCCGGGAAAGGGTTTGCAGGCTCCCTTCTCTGTCCAGGCCCGGGACTCCAGTCCCGGAAGTCCCCCCCTGATGGCGGCCCTGATGGTCAGAGAGTGTAGCGCAATGACAGATAAGCCAGGCAGCGCACGGGGAGGAAGCGTTCTGAGCTGATTTATTAAACACGTTCAACAGAAAATCCATTTCTTCATTACTTAGAGTTTACCCTGAATAAACTTTAAGTAAAAGGGGTGTGTGTTGCATTACAGGGGTGTGTGTCGCATTACAGGAGGTGTGTGCTGCGTTAAAGGGGGTGTGCACTGCGTTATAGGGGGGGTCTCATTACAGGAGGTGTGTGTCGCATTACAGGGGGGGTGTCGCATTACAGGAGGTGTGTGTGTCGCATTACAGGGGTGTGTGTCTCATTACAGGGTGTGTGTGTCACATTACAGGGGGTGTGTGTGTCGCATTACAGGGGTGTGTGTCGCATTACAAGGGGGGGTCGCATTACAGGAGGTGTGTGCTGCATTACAGAAGGTGTGTGCTGCATTACAGGGGGGGTGTGTCGCATTACAGGGGTGTGTGTCGCATTACAGGAGGTGTGTGCTGCGTTAAAGGGGGTGTGCACTGCGTTATAGGGGGGTCTCATTACAGGAGGTGTGTGTCGCATTACAGGGGGAGTGTCGCATTACAGGAGGTGTGTGTGTCGCATTACAGGGGTGTGTGTCTCATTACAGGGTGTGTGTGTCGCATTACAGGGGTGTGTATCGCATTACAAGGGGGGGTCGCATTACAGGAGGTGTGTGCTGCATTACAGGAGGTGTGTGCTGCATTACAGGGGGTGTGTGTCGCATTACAGGAGGTGTGTGTCGCATTACAGGGTGTGTGTGTCGCATTACAGGGGGGGTGTCGCATTACAGGAGGTGTGTGTGTCGCATTACAGGGGTGTGTGTCTCATTACAGGGTGTGTGTGTCACATTACAGGGGGTGTGTGTGCTGCATTACAGGGGGGGTGTGTCACATTACAGGAGGTGTGTGTCGCATTACAGGGGGGGTCGCATTACAGGACGTGTGTGTCGCATTACAGGGGGGGTGTCGCATTACAGGGTGTGTGTGTCGCATTACAGGGGGTGTGTGTCGCATTACAGAAGGTGTGTGTCGCATTACAGGAGGTGTGTGCTGTGTTACAGGGAGTGTGTGTGTGTCGCATTACAGGGGGGGTTACATTACAGGGGGGGTCGCATTACAGGAGGTGTGTGTCTCATTACAGGAGGTGTGTGTCGCATTACAGGAGGTGTGTGTCGCATTACAGTAGGGGTGTGCTGTGTTACAGGGGGTGTTGCATTACAGGGTGTGTGTGTCGCATTACAGGGGGTGTGTGTCGCATTACAGGGTGTGTGTGTCGCATAACAGGGGGAGTGTCGCATTACAGGGGGGGTGTCGCATTACAGGGTGTGTGTCGCATTACAGGGGGGGTGTCGCATTACGGGAGGTGTGTGTCGCATTACAGGAGGTGTGTGCTGTGTTACAGGGTGTGTGTGCTGCGTAACAGGAGGTGTGTGTCGCATTACAGTAGGTGTGTGTCGCATTACAGGAGGTGTGTGCTGCATTACAGGAGGTGTGTGCTGCATTACAGGAGGTGTGTGCTGTGTTACAGGGTGTGTGTGTGTGCTGCGTTACAGGGGGGTGCGCATTACAGGAGGTGTGTGCTGCGTTACAGGGTGTGTGTGTTTCGCATTACAGGAGTGTGTGTCGCATTACAGGAGGTGTGTGCTGCGTTAAAGGGGGTGTGCACTGCGTTATAGTGGGGATCGCATTACAGGAGGTGTGTGTCACATTACAGGGGAGGTGTCGCATTACAGGAAGTGTGTGTGTCGCATTACAAGGGGTGTGTGTCGCATTACAGGGTGTGTGTGTGTCGCATCACAGGGGGGGTGTCGCATTACAGGGAGTGTGTGCTGCGTTACAGGGAGTGTGTGCTGCGTTACAGGGGGGTGTGTGTCGCATTACAGGGTGTGTGTGTCGCATTACAGGAGGTGTGTGTCGCATTACAGGAGGTGTGTGTCGCATTACAAGAGGTGTGTGTCGCATTACAGGGGGTGGTGTCGCATTACAGGGGGGTCATATTACAGGGGGGTGTGTCGCATTACGGGGGGGGGTCGTATTACAGGAGGTGTGTGCTGCGTTACAGGGGGTGTGCGCTGCATTACAAGGGGTGTGTTCTGCATTACAGGGGGGGTGTCGTGTTACAGGGGGGGGGTGTCGTGTTACAGGGGGTGTGTGTAGTGTTACAGGAAGTGTGTGCTGCATTACAGGGAGGGTGTCGTGTTACAGGAGGTGTGTGCTGCATTACAGGGGGTGTGTGTCGTGTTACAGGAGGTGTGTGCTGCATCACAGGGGGTGTGTGTCGTGTTACAGGAGGTGTGTGTCGTGTTACAGGAGGTGTGTGCTGCGTTACAGGGGGTGTGTGTCGTTGTGACCGGACGGTACCGTACGAAAGCACTAACCGCTTTCGCGTCCCGTACACAGAATGGATGTTTAGGTCACACGGGACCTGACCACATTGGGGATTCCCGCTTACCGTCAGTAACCGCCTGTTACTGACTCCTCCCACTGCATTGTGGGCGGGTTTATGCTGCCACCACCAAACTTCTAACCTGCCATGGCGTTTGGAACCACGGTTCTGCTCTGTATGTGCCGACACACTGCCTTACCACACCTGTGTGGTATTGATGAATCCCCACTAGTCCTCTACCGGTAGCTGGCGGAAGGCGGAACTTGGAGATGCTGATTCACCCTAGACAGCCGGTGAACGGGGCTAGGTTTCGCATAGCCTTGTAGGTCACAAGATGACGCAATCTTCTTGAGGCAGATGACGTTTTAATGGCAACAAATAGTTCTGAAAAGAACTTAGCAGTACAGCAAGATGTTACAGCAGAATGAAGATGGTACAATACACACTGGAGGCTCACAGGCCTCCTCTTTTTATACAGTAAAATCACAAACCACAGTCCTTTCCATCCAATCAGGATATCTTACAAAATATAAATAAATTACATTTTACAAGGATATACAGCAATTTCCTTTTTCCTGCCACACACAGACAAAGTTTTGTATAATTTAAACTCAAATTTCTCTAACGTCCTAGAGTATGCTGGGGACTCCGTAAGGACCATGGGGAATAGACGGGCTCCGCAGGAGATAGGGCACTTTAAGAAAGACTTTGGATTCTGGGTGTGCACTGGCTCCTCCCTCTATGTACCTCCTCCAGACCTCAGTTTTAGACTGTGCCCAGAGGAGAATGGGTGCACTGCAGGGAGCTCTCCTGAGTTTCCTGTTTAGAAAGCATTTTTGTTAGGATTTTTTTCTCTTTTTCAGGGAGCACTGCTGGCAACAGGCTCCCTGCATTGAGGGACTGGGGAGAGAGGAGCAGACCTACTTAAATGTTAGGCTCTGCTTCCTCTGCTACTGGACACCATTAGCTCCAGAGGGAATGAACACAGGTTCTTACTGGGCGTTCACCCCAGAGCCGCGCCGCCGTTCTCCTCACAGAGCCAGAAGAAACGAAGACAGAAGACGTCTCAGGCGGCAGAAGCCTTCGGTGCTTCACAGAGGTAACGCACAGCACTGCAGCTGTGCGTCATTGCTCCGCTACACCTCACACACTCCGGTCACTGTATGGGTGCAGGGCGCAGGGGGGGGCGCCCTGGGCAGCAATATAAAACCTCTCCTGTGGCAAAAGAGTATATACATGTACAGGTGGGCACTGTACATGTATATAAAAGAGCCCCCGCCATTTTTTAGTAAGTTTGAGCGGGATAGAAGCCCACCACAGAGGGGGCGGGGCTTCTCCCGCAGCACTCACCAGCGCCATTTTCTCTACACAGCACCGCTGAGAGGAAGCTCCCCGGACTCTCCCCTGCTTGACACACGGTGAAAGGGGGTTTTAAAGTAGAGGGGGGGCACATTATTGGCGTTATACACTACAAACAGCGCTACTGGGTAAACATTCTGTGTTTTTCTCCGGGGTCATATAGTGCTGGGGTGTGTGCTGGCATACTCTCTCTCTGTCTCTCCAAAGGGCCTCAAGGGGAACCTGTCTTCAGAAAAGAGATTCCCTGTGTGTGTGTGCATTGTGTCGGTACGTGTGTGTCGACATGTTTGACGAGGAAGGCTCACCTAAGGAGGAGGGGGAGTGCATGATGGTCAGGTCGCCGTCGGCAACACCGATACCGGACTAGGTGGATATGTGGAATGTCTTGAATACAAATGTGAATTTACTGCATAAACGATTAGACACCAGGACCTTCAGGGTCTCAAAAACGCACCATATCCCAGATCAATGACACAGATACCGACACAGAGACTGACTCAAAAGGTATTCGTTACATGATTGTGGCCATTAAAGAGGTTTTGCATATCACTGAGGAACCCCCTGTCCCTGACACGAGGGTACACATGTATAAAGGGAAAAAGCCTGAGGTCACTTTCCCGTCACCATTTGAACTAAGCACCTTGTGCGAGAAGGCTTGGGAATCTCCAGATAGGAGACTACAAGTTCCCAAAAGGATTCTTTTGGCGTATCCCTTTCCACAAAAGGACAGGATACGATGGGAATCGTCGCCGAAGGTAGACAAGGCGCTGACACGCTTATCCAAGAAGGTGGCACTGCCTTCTCAGGATACGGCTTCCCTCAAGGATCCTGCTGATCATAAGCAGGAGGTTACCATGAAACACATTTACACACATTCCGGTACTATCATTAGACCGGCTATGGCATCGGCCTGGGTGTGTAGTGCTATCGCAGCATGGACAGATTCCTTATCTACGGAACTTGAAACCCTAGATAAGGATTCCATTCAAATGACCCTAGAGCATATCAAAGATGCTGCTTTATATATGAGGGATGCTCAAAGAGACATTTGTTTACTAAGCTCCAGAATAAATGCTATGTCTATTTCTGCTAGGCGACTCCTGTGGACCCGACAGTGGACGGGGGATGCCGACTCAAAGCGGCATATGGAGTCATTGCCTTACAAGGGGGAGGAGTTGTTTGGAGGAGGCCTCTCGGACCTTGTCTCTACGGCTACGGCCGGTAAATCGAATTTCTTACCTTATGTCCCCCCGCAGCATACAAAAAAGGCACATCATTATCAGATGCAGTCCTTTCGTTCCAATAAACAAGAAGGTACGGTGATCGTCCTTCATTGCCAGAGGAAGAGGCAGGGGAAAAAAGCTACATAAAGCTAGTTCCCAGGAGCAGAAGTCCTCCCCTACATCTGCAAAGTCCACCGCATGACGCTGGGGCTTCCCGGGGGGAGTCAGCTCAAGTGGGGGGCGCGTCTTCGATTTTTCAGCCAGGTCTGGGTTCACTCACAGGTGGATCCCTGGGCTATAGAGATTGTTTCTCAGGGATACAGGCTGAAATTCGAAGACGTGCCTCCTCGCCGGTTTTTCAAATCGGCTCTGCCAACTTCCCCGTCAGAGAGGGAGTTAGTGTTGACTGCGATTCAAAAATTGTATCTTCAGCAGGTGATAGTCAAAGTTCCTCTTCTCCAGCAAGGAAAGGGGTATTACTCAACTCTGTTTGTGGTCCCGAAACCGGACGGTTCGGTCAGGCCCATTTTGAATCTAAAATCCCTGAACTTGTACTTGAAGAAGTTCAAGTTCAAGATGGAATCGCTCAGAGCGATCATCTCCAGCCTGGAGGGGGGGGATTGGATGGTGTCCCTGGACATAAAGGATGCATACCTTCATGTTCCGATCTTCCCTCCTCATCAGGCGTTCCTGAGATTTGCTATACAGGACTGTCATTACCAATATCAGACGTTGCCGTTTGGGCTTTCCACAGCCCCGAGAATTTTCACCAAGGTAATGGCGGAAATGATGGTGCTCCTGCGCAAGCAGGGGGTCACAATTATCCCATACTCGGACGATCTCCTCATAAAGGCGAGATCTCGGGAGAAGTTGCTGGACAGCGTGTCGCTGTCGGTGAGGATGTTGCAGGGGCACGGCTGGATTCTCAATTTACCAAAGTCCCAGCTAGTCCCTGCAACGCGCCTGACCTTTCTGGGTCTGATTCTAGACACAGACCAGAAAAAGGTTTTTCTTCAGATGGAAAAGGCTCAGGAGCTCATGGCCCTGGTCAGGAACCTATTAAAGCTAAAAACGGTTTCAGTGCATCATTGCACACGTGTCCGGGGGAAGATGGTGGCATCGTACAAGGCCATACCCTTCGGCAGGTTCCACGCGAGGACTTTTCAATGGGATCTACTGGACAAATGGTCCGGGTCCCATTTACAAATGCAGCAGAGGATCACTCTGTCTCCCAGAGCCAGGGTATCTCTTCTGTGGTGGCTGCACAGTGCTCACCTCCTAGAAGGCCGCAGGTTCGGAATTCAGGACTGGATCCTGGTGACCACGGACGCAAGCCTCCTAGGGTGGGGTGCGGTCACACCGGGAAGAAATTTCCAAGGTCTCTGGTCAAATCTAGAGACTGGTCTCCACATCAACGTCCTGGAGTTGAGGGCCATATACAACGCCCTACGCCAAGCAGAGGCATTGCTTCGGGACAAACCGGATCTGATTCAGTCAGACAATGTCACAGCAGTGGCTCATGTAAACCGCCAAGGCGGCACAAGGAGCAGGGTGGCCATGGCAGAAGCGACCAGGATTCTTCGCTGGGCGGAAAGCCATGTAAGCGCCCTATCAGCAGTATTCATCCCGGGGGTGGACAACTGGGAAGCGGACTTCCTCAGCAGACACGACCTGCATCCGGGAGAGTGGGGACTTCATCCAGAAGTCTTCGCACAGATCGTGGGTCGGTGGGGACTGCCTCAGATAGACATGATGGCGTCCCGTCTCAACAAAAAGCTAAAGTGGTATTGCGCCAGGTCCAGGGACCCTCAGGCGGTAGCGGTAGATGCTCTAGTGACACCTTGGGTGTTCGGATCGGTCTATGTGTTCCCGCCTCTACCTCTCATACCCAAGGTGTTGAGAATAATAAGGCTAAAAGGAGTCAGAACGATCCTCATTGTTCCGGATTGGCCAAGAAGGAATTGGTATCCGGATCTACAAGAGTTACTCACAGAAGATCCGTGGCCTCTTCCCCTAAGGCAGGATCTGCTGCAGCAGGGGCCCTGTCTGTTCCAAGACTTACCGCGGCTGCGTTTGATGGCATGGCGGTTGAACACCGGATCCTAGCGGAAAAAGGTATTCCGGAGGAGGTCATTCCTACCCTGATCAAGGCTAGGAAGGACGTGACATCGAAACATTATCACTGTATATGGCGAAAATATGTGTCTTGGTGTGAGGCCAGAGCTGCTCCTACGGAGGAGTTCCATTTGGGCCGACTGCTTCACTTCTTACAAACGGGAGTGAATTTGGGCTTGAAATTAGGGTCCATAAAGGTCCAAATTTTGGCCTTATCCATTTTCTTCCAAAAAGAATTGGCTTCTCTGCCTGAAGTACAGTCATTTGTGAAGGGGGTACTGCATATTCAGCCCCCCTTTGTACCTCCGGTGGCGCCTTGGGATCTTAACGTGATATTAAGTTTCCTCAAGTCACCTTGGTACTTTGAACCACTCAAAACGGTGGAATTGAAATATCTCACTTGGAAAGTGGTTATGTTATTGGCCTTGGCTTCTGCAAGGCGTGTTTCGGAATTGGCGGCTTTGTCATATAAAAGCCCCTACCTGGTTTTTCATGTGGATAGGGCAGAATTGAGGACTCGTCCTCAATTTCTGCCAAAGGTGGTCTCATCTTTTCATATAAACCAACCTATGGCCGTGCCTGTGGCTACACGGGACTTGAGGGATTCCGAGTCCCTGGATGTGGTCAGGGCTTTGAAGATTTATGTCTCCAGTACAGCTAGGATCAGGAAGACTGAAGCTCTGTTTGTTCTGTATGCGGCCAACAAGGTTGGCGCTCCTGCTTCAAAGCAGACTATTGCTCTCTGGATCTATAATACGATTCAGCAGGCGTATTCTACGTCTGGATTGCCATTGCCTAAATCGGTTAAGGCCCATTCCACTAGGAAGGTGGGCTCTTCTTGGGCGGCTGCCCGAGGGGTCTCGGCATTACAGTTGTGCCGAGCAGCTACTTGGTCGGGGTCAAACACTTTTGCAAAGTTCTACAAGTTTGATACCCTGGCTGAGGAGGACCTCCTGTTTGCTCAATCGGTGCTGCAGAGTCATCCGCACTCTCCCGCCCGTTTGGGAGCTTTGGTATAATCCCCATGGTCCTTATGGAGTCCCCAGCATCCACTAGGACATTAGAGAAAATAAGATTTTACTTACCGGTAAATCTATTTCTCGTAGTGCGTAGAGGATGCTGGGCGCCCGTCCCAAGTGCGGACTACTTCTGCAATACTTGTATATAGTTATTGCTGCAATAAGGGTTATGTTATAGCTTCATCGGTTTGAACCTAGGCTATGTTGTTGTTCATGCTGTTAATTGGATAGTTAATACAGGTTGTACGGTATGATTGGTGTGGCTGGTATAAATCTTGCCCTTAGATTAACTAAAATCCTTTCCTCGTACTGTCCGTCTCCTCTGGGCACAGTTTCCCTAACTGAGGTCTGGAGGAGGGGCATAGAGGGAGGAGCCAGTGCACATCCAGAATCCAAAGTCTTTCTTAAAGTACCCTATCTCCTGCGGAGCCCGTCTATTCCCCATGGTCATTATGGAGTCCCCAGCATCCTCTACGGACTACGAGAAATAGCTTTACCAGTAAGTAAAATCTTATTTCCTACCACCTGGGAGTTTACACTTCACCATTGATACATTTAACACATAGCTTCAAATACGGTTTGTATTTGATATACCAAACAAATATTCTTCCTTTCTGCATCTACCATTCAGGATTCGTATATCAATTAAATCAGCTGCATGAAATAGATTCCAAGCCCATAGACCCAGTGATTAGCATCTATCTCCAAGGAACTTACACATCAAAAGGCACCGTCATTCACACCTCTCTGCTAGGACAGGGCCATTAGCATGCCACTTCCTATTTCCAGAGGATAAGAGATGATTATTCAGACATCTATAGTAAGTGCATTTTTCCCTTTAAAATACAGGTGACCACATCTTAAATATAAATACATTTAAACATGCATTCCTGCAATTGAGCACAGAGCACTACATATGACATGTTACCTTAAGACACATCATTAAACATTTTTAAACAGTCTGCGCCCAGCGCCGTAAGTACATTTAACAGTGACGCCAAGCGCGTATTGTCTGCAAAATGGCGCCGGGCACGAGGGTTAACCCCTTCAGTGCCGCAGCCGCCATCACACGTGTGGCTGGTTAGTCTCTCCGGCCACAGTCACGTTACAGGGGGGGGTGTCTTGTTACAGGGTGTGTGTGCTGCGTTACAGGGTGTGTGTGTCGTGTTACAGGAGGTGTGAGCTGCGTTACAGGGTGTGTGTGTCGTGTTACAGGTGGTGTGTGCTGCGTTACAGGGTGTGTGTGTCGTGTTACAGGGTGTGTGTGCTGCGTTACATGGTTTGTGTGCCGCATTACAGGGGTTGTGTGCCGCATTACATGGGGGGGGGTGCTGCATTACAGGGGGGGGTTGTGTTACAGGGGGTGTGTGCTTCATTACAGGGTTTGTGTGCCGCATTACAGGGTGTGTGTGCTGCATAACATGGGGGGGGTGATGCATTACAGGGGGTGTGTGCTGCATTACATGGGGGGGTGATGCATTACAGGGGGGGGGTGTTGTGTTACAGGGTGTGTGTGCTGCGTTACAGGGTGTGTGTGTCACATTACAGGGTGTGTGTGTCATGTTACAGGAAGTGTGTGCTGCATTACAGGGGGTGTGTTTCGTGTTACAGGGGGTGTGTGCTGCATTACATGGGGGGGTGCTGCATTACAGGGGGTGTGTGCTGCATTACATGGGGGGGGTGCTGCATTACAGGGTGTGTGTGTTGTGTTACAGGGGGTGTGTTCTGCGTTACGGGAGGTATGTGCTGTGTTACAGATGATGTGTGCCGTATCACAGGTGGTGTGCATTACAGGGGTTGTGCGCCTGATTATAAGAGGTGTGTGAGCCACGCCCCCGTTTTCATCTCTGTAGAGGCATGGCCTGCGCTCTGTGGAATAGCGCACAGCAGCTATTCACGGTGAGAGGTTTCCCAAAGGCCCCCCGCCGCGGAACACTGCGGCCCACAGATGGGACAGTGGGATAGTCCCTGAAAAATGGGACTGTCCCGCCAGAATCAGGACAGTGGGGAGGTGTAAAGGGATAGTATGGTAACCCTATCTATACCTCACTACTACACGCTCACTCACTGACTGCATTGTATATGAGTGACCCAGGCTTACTGACTAAATACTCATTATTACCCCCTCACTCACTGACCGCATTGTATATGAGTGACCCAGGCTTACTGACTAAATACTCATTATTACCCCCTCACTCAGTGACCGCATTGTATATGAGTGACCCAGGCTTACTGACTAAATACTCATTATTACACCCCTCACTCACTGACCGCATTGTATATGAGTGACCCAGGCTTACTGACTAAATACTCATTATTACCCCCCTCACTCACTGACCGCATTGTATATAAGTGACCCAGGCTTCCTGACTAAATACTCATTATTACCCCCTCACTCACTGACTGCATTGTATATGAGTGACCAGGGCTTACTGACTAAATACTCATTATTACCCCCTCACTCACTGACTGCATTATATATGAGTGACCCAGGCTTACTGACTAAATACTCATTATTACACCCTCACTCACTGACCGCATTGTATATGAGTGACCCAGGCTTACTGACTAATACTCATTATTACACCCTCACTCAGTGACCGCATTGTATATGAGTGACCCAGGCTTACTGACTAAATACTCATTATTACCCCCTCACTATCTGACTGCATTGTATATGAGTGACCCAGGCTTACTGACTAAATACTCATTATTACCCCCTCACTATCTGACTGCATTGTATATGAGTGACCCAGGCTTACTGACTAAATACTCATTATTACCCCCTCACTATCTGACTGCATTGTATATAAGTGACCCAGGCTTACTGACTAATACTCATTATTACACCCTCACTCAGTGACCGCATTGTATATGAGTGACCCAGGCTTACTGACTAAATACTCATTATTACCCCCTCACTCACTGACCGCATTATATATGAGTGACCCAGGCTTACTGACTATATACTCATTATTACCCCCTCACTCGCTGACTGCATTGTTTATGAGTGACCCAGGCTTACTGACTAAATACTCATTATTACCCCTTCACTCACTGACCGCATTGTATATGAGTGACCCAGGCTTACTGACTAAATACTCATTATTACCCCCTCACTCACTGACTGCATTGTATATGAGGGACCCAGGCTTACTGACTAAATACTCATTATTACCCCCTCACTCACTGACTGCATTGTATATAAGTCACCCAGGCTTACTGACTAAATACTCATTATTACCCCCCTCACTCACTGACTGCATTGTATATAAGTCAACCAGGCTTACTGACTAAATACTCATTGTTACCCCCCTCACTCACTGACCGCATGGTATATGAGTGACCCAGGCTTACTGACTAAATACTCATTATTACCCCCTCACTCACTGACTGCATTGTATATGAGTGACCCAGGCTTCCTGATTAAATACTCATTATTACCCCCTCACTCACTGACTGCATTGTATATGAGTGACCCAGGCTTACTGACTAAATACTCATTATTATTACCCCCTCACTCACTGACTGCATTGTACATAAGTGACCGAGGCTTACTGACTAAATACTCATTATTACCCCCTCACTGACTGCATTGTATATGAGTGACCCAGGCTTACTGACTATATACTCATTATTACCCCCTCACTCACTGACTACACTGTATATGAGTGACCCAGGCTTACTGACTAAATACTCATTATTACCCCCTCACTCACTGACCGCATTGTATATGAGTGACCCAGGCTTACTGACTAAATACTCATTATTACCCCCTCACTGACTGCATTGTATATGAGTGACCCAGGCTTACTGACTATATACTCATTATTACCCCCTCACTCACTGACTACACTGTATATGAGTGACCCAGGCTTACTGACTACATACTCATTATTACCCCCTCACTCACTGACCGCATTGTATATGAGTGACCCAGGCTTACTGACTAAATACTAATTATTTCCCCCCTCACTCACTGACTGCATTGTATATGAGTGACCCAGGCTTACTGACTAAATACTCATTATTACCCCCTCACTCACTGACTGCATTGTATATGAGTGACCCAGGCTTACTGACTAAATACTCATTATTACCCCCTCACTTACTGACTGCATTGTATATGAGTGACCCTGGCTTACTGACTAAATACTCATTATTACCCCCTCACTTACTGACTGCATATTATATGAGTGACCCAGGCTTACTGACTAAATACTCATTATTACCCCCTTACTCACTGACTGCATTGTATATGAGTGACCCAGGCTTACTGACTAAATACTCATTATTACCCCCCACTCGCTGACTGCATTGTACGTGAGTGACCCAGGCTTACTGACTAAATAATCATTATTACCCCCCTCACTCACTGACCGCATTGTATAAGAGTGACCCAGGCTTACTGACTAAATACTCATTATTACCCCCTCACTCGCTGACCGCATTGTATATGAGTGACCCAGGCTTACTGACTAAATACTCATTATTACCCCCCACTCGCTTACTGCATTGTATGTGAGTGACCCAGGCTTACTGACTAAATACTCATTATTACCCTCTCACTCACTGACTGCATATTATATGAGTGACCCAGGCTTACTGACTAAATACTCATTATTACCCCCTCACTCACTGACTGCATTGTATATGAGTGACCCAGGCTTACTGACTAAATACTAATTATTACCCCCTCACTCACTGACCGCATTGTATATGAGTGACCCAGGCTTACTGACTAAATACTCATTATTACCCCCTCACTATCTGACTGCATTGTATATGAGTGACCCAGGCTTACTGACTAAATACTCATTATTACCCCCTCACTATCTGACTGCATTGTATATGAGTGACCCAGGCTTACTGACTAAATCCTAATTATTACCCCCTCACTCACTGACTGCATATTATATGAGTGACCCAGGCTTACTGACTAAATACTCATTATTACCCCCTCACTCACTGACCGCATTGTATATGAGTGACCCAGGCTTACTGACTAAATACTCATTATTACCCCCGCACTCACTGACCGCATTGTATATGAGTGACCCAGGCTTACTGACTAAATACTCATTATTACCCCCCTCACTCACTGACTGCATTATATATGAGTGACCCAGGCTTACTGACTAAATACTAATTATTACCCCCTCACTCACTGACCGCATTGTATATGAGTGACCCAGGCTTACTGACTAAATACTCATTATTATTACCCCCTCACTATCTGACTGCATTGTATATGAGTGACCCAGGCTTACTGACTAAATACTCATTATTACCCCCTCACTATCTGACTGCATTGTATATGAGTGACCCAGGCTTACTGACTAAATCCTAATTATTACCCCCTCACTCACTGACTGCATATTATATGAGTGACCCAGGCTTACTGACTAAATACTCATTATTACCACCTCACTCACTGACCGCATTGTATATGAGTGACCCAGGCTTACTGACTAAATACTCATTATTACCCCCGCACTCACTGACCGCATTGTGTATGAGTGACCCAGGCTTACTGACTAAATACTCATTATTACCCCCTCACTCACTGACTGCATTATATATGAGTGACCCAGGCTTACTGACTAAATACTCATTATTACACCCTCACTCACTTACCGCATTGTATGTGAGTGACCCAGGCTTACTGACTAAATACTCATTATTACCCCCCTCACTCACTGACTGCATTGTATGTGAGTGACCCAGGCTTACTGACTAAATACTAATTATTACCCCCTCACTCACTGACTGCATATTATATGAGTGACCCAGGCTTACTGACTAAATACTCATTATTACCCCCTCACTCACTGACTGCATTGTATATGAGTGACCCAGGCTTACTGACTAAATACTCATTATTACCCCCTCACTCACTAACTGCATTGTATATGAGTGACCCAGGCTTACTGACTAAATACTCATTAATACCCCCCACTCGCTGACTGCATTGTACATGAGTGACCCAGGCTTACTGACTAAATACTCATTATTACCCCCTCACTCACTGACTGCATTGTACGTGAGTGAGCCAGCCTTACTGACTAAATACTCATTATTACCCCCTCACTCACTGACCGCATTGTATATGAGTGACCCAGGCTTACTGACTAAATACTCATTATTACCCCCCTCACTCACTGACTGCATTGTATATGAGTGACCCAGTCTTACTGACTAAATACTCATTATTACCCCCCTCACTCACTGACCGCATTGTATATGAGTGACCCAGGATTACTGACTAAATACTCATTATTACCCCCTCACTCACTGACTGCATTGTATATGAGTGATCCCAGGCTTACTGACTAAATACTCATTATTACCCCCTCACTCACTGACTGCATTGTATATGAGTGACCCAGGCTTACTGACTAAATACTCATTATTACCCCCTCACTCACTGACTGCATTGTATATGAGTGACCCAGGCTTATGACTAAATACTCATTATTACCCCCCTCACTCACTGACCGCATTGTATATGAGTGACCCAGGCTTACTGACTAAATACTCATTATTACCCCCTCACTCACTGACTGCATTGTATATGAGTGACCCAGGCTTACTGACTAAATACTCATTGTTACCCCCCTCACTCACTGACCGCATTGTATGTGAGTGACCCAGGCTTACTGACTAAATACTCATTATTACCCCCCTCACTCACTGACCGCATTGTATATGAGTGACCCAGGCTTACTGACTAAATACTCATTATTACCCCCCACTCGCTGACTGCATTGTACGTGAGTGACCCATCCTTACTGACTAAATACTAATTATTACCCCCTCACTCACTGACTGCATTGTACGTGAGTGACCCAGGCTTACTGACTAAATACTCATTATTATTACCCCCTCACTCACTGACTGCATTGTATATAAGTCACCCAGGCTTACTGACTAAATACTCATTATTACACTCTCACTCACTGACCGCATTGTATGTGAGTGACCCAGGCTTACTGACTAAATACTCATTATTACCCCCCTCACTCACTGACCGCATTGTATATGAGTGACCCAGGCTTACTGACTAAATAATAATTATTACCCCCTCACTCACTGACCGCATTGTACGTGAGTGACCCAGGCTTACTGACTAAATACTCATTATTACCCCTTCACTCGCTGACTGCATTGTACGTGAGTGACCCAGGCTTACTGACTAAATACTCATTATTACCCCTTCACTCACTGACCGCATTGTATATGAGTGACCCAGGCTTACTGACTAAATACTCATTATTACCCCCTCACTCACTGACTGCATTGTATATGAGGGACCCAGGCTTACTGACTAAATACTCATTATTACCCCCTCACTCACTGACTGCATTGTATATAAGTCACCCAGGCTTACTGACTAAATACTCATTATTACCCCCCCTCACTCACTGACTGCATTGTATATAAGTCACCCAGGCTTACTGACTAAATACTCATTGTTACCCCCCTCACTCACTGACCGCATTGTATATGAGTGACCCAGGCTTACTGACTAAATACTCATTATTACCCCCTCACTCACTGACTGCATTGTATATGAGGGACCCAGGCTTACTGACTAAATACTCATTATTACCCCCTCACTCACTGACTGCATTGTATATAAGTCACCCAGGCTTACTGACTAAATACTCATTATTACCCCCCCTCACTCACTGACTGCATTGTATATAAGTCACCCAGGCTTACTGACTAAATACTCATTGTTACCCCCCTCACTCACTGACCGCATTGTATATGAGTGACCCAGGCTTACTGACTAAATACTCATTATTACCCCCTTCACTCACTGACCGCATTGTATATGAGTGACCCAGGCTTACTGACTAAATACTCATTATTACCCCCTCACTCACTGACTGCATTGTATATAAGTCACCCAGGCTTACTGACTAAATACTCATTGTTACCCCCCTCACTCACTGACCGCATTGTATATGAGTGACCCAGGCTTACTGACTAAATACTCATAATTACCCCCTCACTCACTGACTGCATTGTATATAAGTCACCCAGGCTTACTGACTAAATACTCATTGTTACCCCCCTCACTCACTGACCGCATTGTATGTGAGTGACCCAGGCTTACTGACTAAATACTCATTATTACCCCCCTCACTCACTGACCGCATTGTATATGAGTGACACAGGTTTACTGACTAAATACTCATTATTACTAGAGATGAGCGGGTTCGGTTCCTCGGAATCCGAACCCGCCCGAACTTCATGTTTTTTTACACGGGTCCGAGCGACTCGGATCTTCCCGCCTTGCTCGGTTAACCCGAGCGCGCCCGAACGTCATCATCACGCTGTCGGATTCTCGCGAGGCTCGGATTCTATCGCGAGACTCGGATTCTATATAAGGAGCCGCGCGTCGCCGCCATTTTTCACACGTGCATTGAGATTCATAGGGAGAGGACGTGTCTGGCGTCCTCTCCGTTTATAGAGATTCGAGAAGAGAGTGAGACAGAGAGAGACACAGTAGTAATTTGGGGAGCATTAGGAGGAGTACTACTACTACTAGTACTTGCTGAAGTGATAGAGAGAGATAGTGTGACTGTATTATCTGACTTGTGGGGGAGACACTGACAGTGGGGAGCAGTTAGAGTCTGAGAGCAGGACTCAGGACTCAGGAGTACATATAACGTACAGTGCACACTTTTGCTGCCAGAGTGCCAGCCACACTGCCATTGTTTGTGACCACACTGACCACCAGTATAATATATATTGTGATTGTCTGCTTAGGACTCAGGAGTACTACTTGCAAGTTGCTGATAGTGTGACCAGTGACCTGACCACCAGTTTAATAAATCACCACCAGTTTATGAGTTTAATATATATTATATATATATATATAATTGTATATAATATATATATAATATTGTATACCACCTAGCACCTACCCGTGTTTTTTTTTTTTTTTCTTTCTTCTTTATACATACTACTATAGTAGCTTACTGTAGCAGTCTGCGGTGCTGCTGAGCTGACAGTGTCCAGCAGGTCCGTCATCAGTCATTACATAATAAATATATAATATATACCTGTCCGGCTGCAGTACTAGTGATATTATATATACATATATATTGATTTCATCTCATTATCATCCAGTCTATATTAGCAGCAGACACAGTACGTTAGTCCACGGCTGTAGCTACCTCTGTGTCGGCACTCGGCAGTCCATCCATAATTGTATACCACCTACCCGTGGTTGATGTTTTTTTCTTTCTTCTTTATACATACTACTATAGTAGCTTACTGTAGCAGTCTGCGGTGCTGCTGAGCTGACAGTGTCCAGCAGGTCCGTCATCAGTCATTACATAATAAATATATAATATATACCTGTCCGGCTGCAGTACTAGTGATATTATATATACATATATATTGATTTCATCTCATTATCATCCAGTCTATATTAGCAGCAGACACAGTACGTTAGTCCACGGCTGTAGCTACCTCTGTGTCGGCACTCGGCAGTCCATCCATAATTGTATACCACCTACCCGTGGTTGTTGTTTTTTTCTTTCTTCTTTATACATACTACTATAGTAGCTTACTGTAGCAGTCTGCGGTGCTGCTGAGCTGACAGTGTCCAGCAGGTCCGTCATCAGTCATTACATAATAAATATATAATATATACCTGTCCGGCTGCAGTACTAGTGATATTATATATACATATATATTGATTTCATCTCATTATCATCCAGTCTATATTAGCAGCAGACACAGTACGGTAGTCCACGGCTGTAGCTACCTCTGTGTCGGCACTCGGCAGTCCATCCATAAGTATACTAGTATCCATCCATCTCCATTGTTTACCTGAGGTGCCTTTTAGTTGTCCCTATTAAAATATGGAGAACAAAAATGTTGAGGTTCCAAAATTAGGGAAAGATCAAGATCCACTTCCACCTCGTGCTGAAGCTGCTGTCACTAGTCATGGCCGAGACGATGAAATGCCAGCAACGTCGTCTGCCAAGGCCGATGCCCAATGTCATAGTACAGAGCATGTTGATAAAGCTAAATATTTATCTTATATAAAACCCTTTATGAGGTCTAAGAACACTGTACGCTATTTACGTATGGAGTACCGTAAGGGTACGCTCGTTGCGTAACAATCGCTTAGCCGTGGTCGAGACGCTCAAGCGTCACGTTCGCTCACGGCAAAGAGATCACAGGCAGGCACGCTATTGGCTGCCGACTAACGTAATGATTCACTATAGCGTAACGGACGCTGTATCGGGAGCGGGCTGCTCGAGCGATACAGACGCTCACGAGAATGCGCTGTTGGTATCGGGCACACTTATAGGTGAGCGACTACCGTAATGCTACGCTATCAGCGCAGCGGACGCTCGAGACCACGAGGAGATCACGAGCGGCGCAGACGCTCACAATGTTAAACCTTTATATCTAAACCATAAACAATGTAATATGCAGTAAAACCTTAGTGTAGAGATAGGGTGTAGATGCAACACAGTGTAACCTTATTAACTTAAAAGCTGTTTGAGCGTCACCGACGCTCTGTGATTACTTAACACTATAAGAAATACACAGATACCGTGCTTAGGGTCCAACGCCTAATATATATATTATGAATGTTATACTTGCTAAAGAATTAATACAATACAAGTCATACACTACAATATAACATAGACTACCTAACCAGATAACTACACAGGAAATACAATACAATACTATTACGTTTAAGAGAATAAGAGAGAAAGAGGAGAAGAGAGAGAGAGATATGGCCCATAATAACAAGAAAGACAATATGATTGCGGAGAAAACTTACGCACAAGGGGAACGATCGCATGCGCCTCTGGACATCCAGCTCCCGATTTTCAGCAATGATAACCGTTGAAGAGTGAGCTGGATGTGATCGGCTTGTCTATTTATGCCCCACACACAATACAATTCAATGATCCCTACAATCTCATTGTTCATTGGACACAGGAATTCCTCCTCGCATTATAACAAAAGGTCATAGGTTGATTCATACAGGTGGGCTGTGACGATTCCCAACTGCTCAGGTGGGTGGGGAACTGGGTTTCCCGCCGCATGGATAAGTAAGTGCAAATAATAGTAAATGGACATAAACTTCTTATGTCCATAACTATTCGCACGAGCGATTAATCCGCTTCAAACCAACACCGGAATATTGCTAATTAAATACTCTTCCGATGGATACTAAACACCACAGTATTACTCCTGTCTGACCCTTCGTATCAAACAAAGAGGGATTTCTCTGTCCATGAACATGCTACATTAACCAAACTTTCAGAATCTATCAAAGGGACCATGATCTACAAAATACATTATATAGTGGAAATATGTAACGATTGAGTCGCACGCTACGAACACATGAACTCTACCGTAAATGCACATACCGCGCGCCCGCGGGTGCCCGCAACAGCGAGTATGCGCACTCACGGGAGAGCGCACGCATGCGCAGCGCAGACCTGTGTGAGGTGCAAATATAACAGTGTGCATCGTGATATTTTTCTGACTTTGACAGTCCACCCTTTGGCAGTCAACAATAACTGCCACTTCCTAAAACATTTCAAAACGAGAAAAATATATGTCAGGGGTTAATACATTTACATGGTTGGGTAGGGGAGGAGAGGAGAAGGTAGGAAAAGGGTATGACCTAGTGAGATAGCAGAAGCATGTGTGTATGAATCCGTGTTTGGGGGTCATGTATCATCGTGCCGTACGTGTTTTAAATCAAGCTTCGAGGCATTGCGAAGTATACATTTGAATTCCTTCTTATCCCGTGGTACGGGTCTGTGGATGGGCTGTCAAACTTTACCGAGCTCTTTTCGGATTTTGGTTGCAACAAAATGGGGAGCACATTTTAGTTGATGATACATGAATGGGGGAATATGTGATTGCTGATATCTGTGCCTGTATTCCCTATCGACTATGTGTGTAATTACCTGAAGGTTGTAGAGATGAAGAAAAGACATAATTACGGTAAATGCAGTGGTATTCTATGTCAGATAAATGAACATTTGTCGGTTGAAGTCTTGTTCGGTGTCTGTTGAATGCAGTCTTCTTTGTGCTTTTGCCCATAAGGTGCGAGCAAAAGCTTTGTCAATGTCCATAGATTTACAAAAGTGTTGGGCTAGCGTAATTTTAAAATTTCTAGGGAAACTGGGGATCTATGGCAAAGTTCATCAAAAATCTGTGTATCAGGTTGTCAAAACTTCTTCTTTAATCCATCTGTTGTCTGTATATCGGCTCATCAAATTCCTCGTCCAAGTGGGTCTTTTTACCTTGGAGGAAAACGGAAAAACAGGTGAAAGAAACGGACCGTAGAAATCGCATTTTCATCACATCATTGTTTCTACATTTGGGTCATAAATCAAATCCATTGGAATTACAATTTCCTCACTCCTTAAACTCATCACCCTGGTACTTCGTTTGCACTTCGTTAAAGCCTGACCGCATCTAAATATCAAGCCAATCGTTATGATAACACCTAAGATACATAGGAGAAACTTCCCTACATCCATTATGACTCCTTGAGCCCATTCTCCTAAACCGGAGAACCAATTTCGCGGGTTCAACCATGACACCCAACCAGTCAGCTCATTACTCACAGCAGCAAGGGTGAGATTGTGTCTCCTGCGAAATTCCCACTTCAATTGGAGAATATCGTCCATCTTTTGGTCTATGACCTCGACCGGGTCCTCGGTACTATTTGTAATATATGTGCAACATTTCACGCCGTACTGCGTTGCCAGTGTGACACAATATCCACCTGTTACTGCTGTGAGATAATTGAGAATCATTCTATGCTGAACTAGTTCTGTTTTATAAGCTTGAAGTTCTCTTCCAGTATACCTAAACGTGTCATCATACATTTCTGTGATATTGTCTAGCAAATTTGCGAGCGCAGATATGTATTTATAATTCAACACTCCTCTGGCGGTGCGAGTGATGTCTAACGCGATTAGAAACTGAATCCCGGTGGATTCATGGATCATGTCAGAGGCCGGATGCTCTGTTCTTTCTATCAGGTGCCGTTTAACTACGTGCTCGTAATGGGTGTGAGTATAAGGAGCTTGGGCAACACGGTGTATATCTTTCATTTTAGCATGTGATACAGTCATTACTTCAGGCAATACTTTTCCAATATAACACAATCCTTCAGAGTTTGGGGCAAGCCACTTATACGCCTTCCTCCCACCACTTAGCTCAAGTACCTCCCCTATCGTTAAAGGAAATGGTACTAGTCCTGATTTGCTATGACCTTGAGGTACTTGAGAGCATACCCAACAATCTGTTTGATTTAACACACTACCCACTAAGGAGTGAAAGTCACTCAAGGGATGCCGGTCCATGTGGATATTAAAACTGGATTGGCATTTCTTGATGCACCCATCCTCAACTACATTGTCACAGAGCCTACAGATACAGTTTTCCTCAGCTAACAATCCTTCACAATTCCTTCTATGGTCAATGCTATCGGATCGTTTTCTGATACTCGCCTTTGCTTGTTGGTTAAGTTGTTCTTGGAAAACTACGCCTCCATCTCTGTCATCAGAACCCATTCCAGAACCTCTCTCGACCTCCATGGTACTCTCGCCGGAACAGACTGCTCTGGTCAACATCATGGTCAACAGGAAAATCCGGATCACAGTCTCTTGAGGCAAGTCCATCTTAGGAGGAAACGAAGAAGAATGAGAAGGGGGAAAAAATAATTTGAGGGAGAGGGGATGGGAAGTGGAGAAAAACAATAAAAGGGAACCGGGGGATCGACAACTGCTTTTGATCTTGTGATTCTCGATGCTCAGGTGCCGCCTCAGTCCTCCTGGAACAGACACTCCAGTGATACAACTTCCTCTACTGTCTGTTCCTTAACACGGGACCTCTCTGGATCAGCAACCTTCTTACAATGGGACGAATGAACCCAAGTCTCTCTCTCGGCAACTTTCAATGCTGTAGTGCTAGTCAATAAGACTTGGTATGGTCCTTCCCATCTGTCAATAAGGCAACCTGAGCGTAGAAAATTCCGTATCATTACATAATCCCCAGGTTCAATGTCATGACAATTACTATCTGGTAAATCAGGAATCATTAACTTCAAATTATCATTTTGATTCCTTAGCTGTTTACTCATGTTAATCAAGTACTTTACAGTCACTTCATTGTTACACTTCAAATCATCCTGAGGGTTAATCATAACATGCGGTTGTCGACCAAACAAGATTTCAAAGGGAGACAGATTAAGAGGGGACCTGGGAGTGGTTCTGATGCTGTACAGTACAATGGGTAAAGCTTCTGGCCATGTCAATCCTGTCTCTGCCATCACTTTACTCAGTTTATTTTTAATAGTGCTGTTCACTCTTTCCACTTTCGCACTCGCCTGTGGACGGTATGGAGTGTGCAGCTTGCTATCAATTCCCATCAACTTACACATTCCTTGAAAGACATCACCTGTAAAATGGGTACCCCTATCACTTTCAATTATTCTAGGGATACCATATCTACATACAAATTCCTGCACAATTTTCTTAGCAGTAAACATGGCGGTATTTGTGGCCGCAGGAAATGCTTCGACCCAATTTGAGAAAACATCTATACAAACAAGTACATATTTCAAATTTCGACAAGGGGGTAATTGAATGAAGTCAATCTGTATTACCTGGAAAGGGCCGCCTGCAGGTGGGATATGAGATGGTTCTGTTGGTATTGCCTTTCCGATGTTCTTTCTCAAACAGGTAAGGCATGACATTGCTCTCTTACCTGCATGAGATGAAAATCCTGGGGCGCACCAATATGCTCTTACCAACTTGCACATTCCTTCCTTGCCCAGATGAGTCAGCCCGTGTGCTGCCTCAGCTAAACATGGAAGATATGCTCTGGGGGCCACCGGTTTACCTTGTCCATCCGTCCAGAGTCCTGATGACTCCTGGCCATATCCCTTTGCCTTCCAGACTGCCTTTTCCTGTGTGGAACACAAATTTTGCATTTCACACAACTTCTGTGTGTTGATGGTATTAAATACCATCAGTTGCGTGGTGTTTGTCTGTCTGGGGGTACCAGCTGCTAACTTAGCTGCTTCATCTGCTCGGCTGTTACCAAGTGATACTGGGTCCTGGCTATATGTGTGTGCTTTACACTTGATAACAGCCACTCTGTCGGGTTCCTGTATCGCTGTTAGAAGCCTTTTGATGTGAGCTGCATGCGCTATCGGTGTACCAGCTGCCGTCATGAAATTTCTGAGGTGCCATAGGGCTCCGAAATCATGGACTACCCCGAATGCGTATCTAGAGTCGGTGTAGATATTGGCTGATTTGCCCTTAGCCAATTCACATGCTCTGGTTAGGGCGACCAGTTCAGCAACCTGGGCTGAGTGAGGTGGGCCTAGCGGTTCCGCTTCTATGGTGCCTTGGTCATCTACGACTGCGTATCCAGTACACAAGTCTCCCGAGTCTGACTGTCTGTGACAACTACCGTCCGTGTAGAAAGTTAGATCTACATCTTCCAGTGGGTTGTCACTGATGTCAGGCCTTGCGGTAAAATTTTGGGTCAAATATTCCATACAATCATGTGTGTCTTCCTTTGTGTTAAATTCTCCTTCCCCACCACTCTCATCCTCCACCCTTTGTGCCTGTCCAGGCACACCTGGGAGATATGTTGCAGGATTTAATGCACTGCATCTCCTTATGGTGATGTTTACGGGGGCCATTAGTGCCAATTCCCATCTTGTAAACCGCGCTGATGAGACGTGCCTGGTTTGGGCAGAATTTAGCAAGGCTGACACTGCATGAGGTGTATGAATTGTGAGGTTGTGACCTAGCACTACATCTTCACTTTTCGTTACTAGCAATGCTATCGCAGCAACGCTTCGCAAACATGTGGGGAGGGATCGCGCTACCGTGTCTAGCTGAGCGCTGTAGTATGCTACTGGCCTGCTGGCATCACCGTGCTTTTGGGTTAAGACGCCTGCCGCGCAACCAGCACTTTCTGTTCCGTACAGCTCAAAGGGTTTCCCATAGTCTGGCATACCTAATGCTGGTGCCTGCGTTAGGCACTGTTTAAGTCTCTCAAATGCCATCTCGGACTCGTCTGTATGCGAAATCCGATCAGGTTTGTTTGAGGAGACCATCTCCTGCAAAGGTAACGCTAGAATGGAAAACCCTGGGATCCAGTTACGGCAATACCCACACATTCCTAAAAATGTTCTGATCTGTTGCTGGGTTTGTGGCAGAGTCATGTCTCTAATTGCTTGAATTCTATCAGCGGTCAGGTGTCTCAGTCCTTGTGTTAGACAGTGTCCCAAATATTTTACCTTAGTTTGGCATAATTGCAACTTGTCTTTGGAAACCTTGTGTCCTGTGTCTGAAAGATGAAACAGGAGCTGTTTCGTATCCTTCAGGGATGCTTCCAATGAATCAGAACACAGTAGTAGATCATCCACGTACTGTATTAATACTGATCCACTCTCTGGTTGGAAAGACTGTAAACAATCATGCAAAGCCTGGGAAAATATACTTGGACTGTCTATGAAACCTTGTGGTAATCGAGTCCATGTGTATTGGACTCCTCTGTATGTGAATGCAAACAAATATTGGCTGTCAGGGTGCAGAGGTACCGAAAAGAAAGCGGAGCAGGGGTCAATAACAGTGAAAAATTTCGCAGTGGGAGGGATTTGCATAAGGATGACAGCTGGATTTGGCACTACGGGGAACTGACTCTCAACTATTTTGTTAATCCCCCTTAGATCCTGCACTAGCCGGTAACCCCTCCCCCCACTCTTTTTCACAGGGAAGATGGGACTATTGGCAGTGCTGGACGTTCTTACCAGAATGCCCTGTTGTAGCAAGCGCTCTATTACGGGATACACTCCTAACTCCACCTCTGGTTTCAGAGGGTACTGTGGGATTTTTGGAGCTATCCTACCATCTTTTACTTGTACAACTACTGGAGCTACGTTTGCCATTAATCCAGTGTCCTGTCCATCTTTAGTCCAAAGTGACTCTGGTATCTGGGATGTCATTTCCTCTACTTGGGATGGAGTCCTATTTGTCACAATGGTATGTGACATTAATTTTGACGGGGAGTCTAACATGTCTCGCACTTCCTGAGCGTGATTCTCAGGTATGTCCAAGAATACACCTTCAGGAGTTCTGTGACAGGACGATACCGTACGGAAGCACTCGCAGCTTCCGCGTCCCGTTGACTGCGCACAGAATGGAAGGTCAAGCCGCACGAGGCCTGACCACATAGGGGATTCCCGCTTACCGTCAGTAACCGCCTGTTACTGACTCCACCCACTGCGCTGTGGGCGGGTTCTCGCTGCCACCACCAAACTCCTAACCTGCCGTGGCGTTTGGAACCACGGTTCTGCTCTGTATGTGCCGACGCACTGCTTTACCACACCTGTGTGGTGTCGACGAATCCCCACTAGCCACTTGCTAGGCCTCTACCGGTAGCTGGCGGAAGGCGGAGCTTGGAGACGTCAGGTGCTTCCCTGGACAGCCGGAGGACGGGGCTAGGTTTGGCCTAACCCTGTTGGTCACAAGATGAAGCAGTCTTCTTGAGGCAAAGGTGTTTATTGCTCAAATAACCTTTAAAAAGGCTCCTCCCTATTGCTAGGGACAACAGCATACAATTAAGATGTTTCAGCAGAAGAAGATGTTACAATACACAATCCTATGGGCCAACTGCCCTCCTTTTATCCCTCTCCAAGACCCCTTACCACAGGGGGTAAGCCCGCCCTGTGGTGTACAACCAATCAATGTTTACCCATGAGCTGTGCATGCTCTGGTCTCATGCACACCTAACATTGTCCCCAATGGACAGTGGGGAGTGGTCGGTCTCTTTTGTCTCTCCCATCTGGGAGAGCAGGGTACTCCCACGGTGCCGTTCAGTCTGGCTGGGGGGAGGTTTTCCCTCCTAAACTGACTTCCAGAAACCTGCCCGGGACCCCTTCTCACTGCCTGCAGCCTGGATTTGGGCTCCAGAGCTGGGCAGCCTGGCTCCCCGGTCCAGGTCTCTGGTCCACTACGGCTGATCTCCATGGAGCTCCAAGAAACCACTCAGCTTGTTTTATAGCTAAGCTGCTTCTCTTTCTCCCTGTCCCCATTGGAACTGTGAGGCTGGATGGGAAAGCATTCCGTTTTTAGGGAAAAGGTCTGGGAGAATCCATCAGCCTGCACAGCCATGGATTCCCCCCTCCTGGGACACACAATCAAGTAAGTGCAATTTCTCTTTAAATACATTACATTCTAAACCACACTGTACATTTCCCTGTAACTATACACTGAGCCTGTGCCCTGCACAGACTCTACATACTCAGACACTGCAGTGCCTTACAACACACTGTATGTCCTTATTTTACACAATGTTTTATTTAACTGCTGTGCTTCCCTAGCCCTGTAGCCTGGCTGCTAGGGCTCTCCCTCTCAGTACTGGAGGTATGGGGCTGGCTTCCCCCATCCTCCAGCCTGCTTTTCTGCCTCTGGGGTTCCAGGGAGCTGGCTCTCCCTGTCCCCCCAGGGTGGCACTAATCAGTGGCCTCGCCGCACGCAGCGGCGCACCCCCCTGTACCTAAGCCCGGCGGCCCGGGACACTTGTCCCGGCCGCCGTGACTCTGGCTTTGTTGTGGCGCTGGGGCGCCGGGAGCGTAGCTCCCGGACCCCAGCGTTCATCAGCCTGCTCGCCCGCCTAATTCACCCACGCCGCTAGGGAGCCGGCTAGCCCGGTCCCCCCTGAGCGGCGCCTGTCTTGTGGCCTCGCTGCAGCGTCCGGCGGGGAGCCGGGCTGCAGCGCACCCCCCTCGCCGACTAGCAGCCCGGGACGTCCGTCCCGGCTGCTGCGGCTGGCCACCCGGGCTGGGCTGAGGCGCTGGGAGCAGAGCTCCCGGCCCCCAGCGGCGGCTCTCACATAGAGCACTGCAGTGGGAGCCGAGCTCCCAGCCGCAGCGCTCACCCTTCTCCCCGGCGCGCACACTCCAGTGTGCCCGGGGCTACACTGACTGCTGCCGGGAGCGGAGCTCCCGGACTCCGGCGGTCAGCGGCTGCCTCCTCTCCCCCGGCGCGCACACTCTGCTGAGCGCGCCGGGGGCTGTCCTCCCTGCCGTGGTCTCCGGAGGGGTCCGGGACCACGGCACAGTTAAAAATACAGTTTTATACATTTAATACAGCCCGGCGCCTAGCGCCCATTACTTTTTAAATATGGCGCCAAGCGCCCATTGTCCTGTAGAATGGCGCCGGGCACTAGGGGTTAACCCCTTCAGTGCTGCCGGCGGCCATTCTCCTCGTGGCTGGGGCTCTCCGGCCACACTCCTCCCCCCCCATTCAAGCAGGTCAACCAGGGACCCATGTCCCAACGATTTGGGTCCTGGTCCCGCAGTCCGTTGGGGTGAAGGGGACGCTACCTGGGGGGTGTAGGCTCTGGCCTAGACAGTTCATCCATAGTGTAGTGGGCCTCTCTTCGTGGGTGCACAATGTTCAAATAGTCCACCTGAAGTCCAAGTTCAAGGCTCCACCACAAAAGTCTGTCCAATTCCCCCAAGGTAGGTTGCAGCCACCTAACAGGTAGGTGGTAAGTTACCACTGTGGGGGGCCGGTTACAAACAAGTGCCACCCACGGTGTCCCAACTGTGGCATACCCCACCTCCCACAATAGCAGTTTTCTGCTCAAACAGGCCACAGGGTGCTCCTGCCCATATGGCTCTTTCTGGCTCGGTACTGCTCCCAGTCCGTGCAGTGGCGCAATAGTTCGTAACACACAGTCCTGGTCAAGAATGTGCGCCATCAGCACTGGAGCGGGTACCCGAGCCTCCTTCAATGACTGGAATGCCAACTCGCAAGCGGGTGCAAAGTCCACTGACTTGGGAATGCCCTTCCTAGCCATCTCTGTCAAGGGGTTCACTACAGGACTAAAGTCAATGACAACATGTCCGTAGGGCCTTACAGGTTCTAAGGTCAGTACCGGTCTGGGTGATGTGGGTCGGGGACAGCCTCTGGTTGCCTCCACCCCCTCTGGGTTGGGCCTACCCCTGTCTCCTCCCACATGGTGCCCCAGGCACTGCACCTCCGTCATACCTATCTGGCAACGGTCTGCCCTAACTGTCAGACCTGCCCTCCAATCCCCTTCTGTCGACCTATGACTCGGGAAATCTACCCTGTCACCTAGGTCTACTCTTCCCGCCTCGTCCGCTACCTGTGCCACAGTGATGGCGGCCAGACCACCAGTCTCTGGATCCTGTGTGGCATCCACCACAGGGAGGCTGCGTGTCTTCCCCGATCTACGGTGCACAGGCAGGGGACCTGCTATGTCCACAGCAACTTGCTGCAAGGGTTCTCCTATGGGCAGAGGCCCAGAGACAACACAACCGCTGGAGTGCCCCGGCTGCCAACGCATGGCACCAGCCTTACAGTTGGTCTGGGCGTCATCCGACATTCCAGACCAGGGTAAGCTCTGTGTCAGGCACTTCAGGGTACGGTCTGTCTCCGGGTTACTGTCCAAAGGGGTTTCGCTGGCAACCGACACCGGTTGCGCAGGAAAGTTCCCTGAGGGGACCAGTTGGACACATTCCCTATCTGGTCTATCCCCTCCCACTTTCCTGGCTACCCTGTACCTTAACCCTTCCCGCCAGGTCAACCTCCCCGCCCCAACCCTGTCAAGGCCGCTGCCAGAGTGGCGCCTCATGCCTTTCGGGGATGGGTCAGAGAGTTGAGCCTCCCTAAACTCCTGCCTGTGGCCCTCAATTTCTCCTAAATTGGGACACTCTACAGGGGGATCTAGGTGGGGACTACTAGGGTCAGTCTGGTAGGGGTCAGTCCTGGAAAAGTCAATGTGGTTTCTCATACTCACCGCCGGAGTTGGCAAACCACTTGGGTCAGGAACATCATTGGGCACCCCCACAGGATCAAACGAGCTGGAACCGACATCCTCTGCGTTGCTAGGGGACGTAGGCATACCAGAGGCAAAAGGCATGCGGGGTCGATGTACTGATCTAGCCGCTGTGATCTTTTCCTCTGGGCTGGTTGATGCTGTGGTTGGCTGTGCTGGCAGTTGTCTAGCAGCTGTAGTCTTTTCCTCTGGGCTGGGCTGTGCTGGAGTAGCTGATGTCAACGGTGGTTTTGGAACTTGACTCCGGGAAATGGCGCCAACAAACGTAGTGACGATCCCACCACCCAGATCATTTCCTAGGACCACATCAGTTGGGAGACCATCCATGACGGCAACTTCTCGCAACTCTGGTCCAGCTCCCCAGTCAAGGTAGACTCTTGCCATGGGAACCGCTTTTTCTGTTCCTTCTGCCAGGGTGATCGTGGCAGTGCGACCCTGCAATACTGCAGCAGGATCTATAAGGTGGGGGCTCACCACAGTGATTGAGGCCCCAGAGTCTCTTAGGCCTTCTCCCTGCAGGGGTCCCACGTGGACCGGCTGCAGGTGCCTCCACATGTTGTGTAGGGGCTGTTTGGCCATGCAGGTGACTCTCTCCGCAGAGTGCACCTGTCTCTCGCCACACTCCATCGGACTGACTGGAGGGGGAACAGTCTCTGTAGGCTCATCTCCTCTCGTCAAACAAGCGATCCGGGCTCCAGCACTCGGATTTGGGGCACGAGTCTGGGGTGCTTGGGATGCAGGACAGTTCATCCTCAGATGTCCGATTTTCCCACAGCCGTAGCACTTCTTCTCCAGTCGTGGCACCGATGATCTCTGATCAGTTGCAGGGACGCTGCGGTGCGGTTGCTGGCCAAGAGCACCCGGGTTGGAAGATGCTTGTCTTTGGGGGTGATGAGCTGAAGAGGGGGGTCCCCTTGGTGGTACAGTCTGTTGGAGCTGGCTGCTGGAGGGGCGCTTCTGCCCCCGTGGCCGAATTGCCACATACTTGTCTGCTAATTGGGCAGCCATCTTTAAGCTGGGTGGCTCCCGATCTAGCACCCACTCCTTCACTTCTTGGGCGCACCGGCGGTAGAACTGCTCCCTGCAGATCAGGTCGATCAGTGCGTCCCATGTAGTGGCTTCCGAATCCTTCACCCACTTCACCACGTACTGCCGCAGCTGGGTGGCGAACTGCTCATGGGTGCTGCTAGGATTCTTGGGCAAGTCTCTGAACTTCTTCCTGTAAGACTCTGGAGTGATGAAGAATCGCTGGAGGAGGGCCTTCGCGACTTCGTCGTAGTTCCCACAGTCCTCCGTCGCCACTCCTCGATAGGCCTCCAAGGCCTCTCCATGCAAAGTGGGCACAAGGTGTCTCACCCACTCTGACTTGGGTAGATCGTGTAGTTTACAAGTCCTTTCAAAAACTTGCAAATGTCCATCAATGTCCCCATCACTGTCTGCAAACTTGGCAAACTGAATACGTCCTGATCTGTGAACAACAGCTGACAACGGCTCCCGGGGTACCACGGCCTGTGGTGCCCGCTCATCACGCCACATCTGGATGATGATCAAGCGCTCTTGCTCCGTTGCCCTTTCCCCCAATTCCGCTAGCCGATCTGCTAGGGTATCCGGGCCGCCCCCCCTGGGACGTTGGGATCCTGGCCCTGCTTGGGATTGCTGAGAAACATTGCTGCTGTGAGAGAGGGCGGGGCTTGTGGTTCTCACCGGTTCCTTACGAAGGTCCACTGTTGGGCCGTCCTCTGCGATGCTGACGCCGTCAGTGCTTTCCACCTCCGCCCGATGAGACTCCTCCCAGCTCCTGAGCGCCGCCTGCATGACGCTCCTGGACGCGTTGGAAGGGATTTCCACACCCTTCCCCTGGCATACGATCTCCAGATCCTCCTTGGACATTCCGCTGAATTCCGCCATCTTGTGCGTCCTCCTGCGCTGCAGTTACTGCTCTCCTGAGTAACTCGGCTTCTCCAATCGGGTGATGAAAAGCCGCCAGGGATTATCCCACCGCTGCCACCATTTTCTGTGACAGGACGATACCGTACGGAAGCACTCGCAGCTTCCGCGTCCCGTTGACTGCGCACAGAATGGAAGGTCAAGCCGCACGAGGCCTGACCACATAGGGGATTCCCGCTTACCGTCAGTAACCGCCTGTTACTGACTCCACCCACTGCGCTGTGGGCGGGTTCTCGCTGCCACCACCAAACTCCTAACCTGCCGTGGCGTTTGGAACCACGGTTCTGCTCTGTATGTGCCGACGCACTGCTTTACCACACCTGTGTGGTGTCGACGAATCCCCACTAGCCACTTGCTAGGCCTCTACCGGTAGCTGGCGGAAGGCGGAGCTTGGAGACGTCAGGTGCTTCCCTGGACAGCCGGAGGACGGGGCTAGGTTTGGCCTAACCCTGTTGGTCACAAGATGAAGCAGTCTTCTTGAGGCAAAGGTGTTTATTGCTCAAATAACCTTTAAAAAGGCTCCTCCCTATTGCTAGGGACAACAGCATACAATTAAGATGTTTCAGCAGAAGAAGATGTTACAATACACAATCCTATGGGCCAACTGCCCTCCTTTTATCCCTCTCCAAGACCCCTTACCACAGGGGGTAAGCCCGCCCTGTGGTGTACAACCAATCAATGTTTACCCATGAGCTGTGCATGCTCTGGTCTCATGCACACCTAACATTGTCCCCAATGGACAGTGGGGAGTGGTCGGTCTCCTTTGTCTCTCCCATCTGGGAGAGCAGGGTACTCCCACGGTGCCGTTCAGTCTGGCTGGGGGGAGGTTTTCCCTCCTAAACTGACTTCCAGAAACCTGCCCGGGACCCCTTCTCACTGCCTGCAGCCTGGATTTGGGCTCCAGAGCTGGGCAGCCTGGCTCCCCGGTCCAGGTCTCTGGTCCACTACGGCTGATCTCCATGGAGCTCCAAGAAACCACTCAGCTTGTTTTATAGCTAAGCTGCTCCTCTTTCTCCCTGTCCCCATTGGAACTGTGAGGCTGGATGGGAAAGCATTCCGTTTTTAGGGAAAAGGTCTGGGAGAATCCATCAGCCTGCACAGCCATGGATTCCCCCCTCCTGGGACACACAATCAAGTAAGTGCAATTTCTCTTTAAATACATTACATTCTAAACCACACTGTACATTTCCCTGTAACTATACACTGAGCCTGTGCCCTGCACAGACTCTACATACTCAGGCACTGCAGTGCCTTACAACACACTGTATGTCCTTATTTTACACAATGTTTTATTTAACTGCTGTGCTTCCCTAGCCCTGCAGCCTGGCTGCTAGGGCTCTCCCTCTCAGTACTGGAGGTATGGGGCTGGCTTCCCCCATCCTCCAGCCTGCTTTTCTGCCTCTGGGGTTCCAGGGAGCTGGCTCTCCCTGTCCCCCCAGGGTGGCACTAATCAGTGGCCTCGCCGCACGCAGCGGCGCACCCCCCTGTACCTAAGCCCGGCGGCCCGGGACACTTGTCCCGGCCGCCGTGACTCTGGCTTTGTTGTGGCGCTGGGGCGCCGGGAGCGTAGCTCCCGGACCCCAGCGTTCATCAGCCTGCTCGCCTGCCTAATTCACCCACGCCGCTAGGGAGCCGGCTAGCCCGGTCCCCCCTGAGCGGCGCCTGTCTTGTGGCCTCGCTGCAGCGTCCGGCGGGGAGCCGGGCTGCAGCGCACCCCCCTCGCCGACTAGCAGCCCGGGACGTCCGTCCCGGCTGCTGCGGCTGGCCACCCGGGCTGGGCTGAGGCGCTGGGAGCAGAGCTCCCGGCCCCCAGCGGCGGCTCTCACATAGAGCACTGCAGCGGGAGCCGAGCTCCCAGCCGCAGCGCTCACCCTTCTCCCCGGCGCGCACACTCCAGTGCGCCCGGGGCTACACTGACTGCTGCCGGGAGCGGAGCTCCCGGACTCCGGCGGTCAGCGGCTGCCTCCTCTCCCCCGGCGCGCACACTCTGCTGAGCGCGCCGGGGGCTGTCCTCCCTGCCGTGGTCTCCGGAGGGGTCCGGGACCACGGCACAGTTAAAAATACAGTTTTATACATTTAATACAGCCCGGCGCCTAGCGCCCATTACTTTTTAAATATGGCGCCAAGCGCCCATTGTCCTGTAGAATGGCGCCGGGCACTAGGGGTTAACCCCTTCAGTGCTGCCGGCGGCCATTCTCCTCGTGGCTGGGGCTCTCCGGCCACAAGTACAATAAATGACGCACCCCATTTTGCACAATAAGTCTCTTCCCAGGAGATTAGTCGGTGCCGATGCAGCCAGCAAAAAGGAATGCTTGGTATGTAACGGCCCTACTGTAATCTCGGCTGGTTTGCTAACGGGGTAGTGCTGGACTACTCCTGTTACTCCTATGGCTGGAATTGTCTTACCAGTGGCTCTCATGCCCACTGTCGAATTTATCACTGATTTGGCCGCCCCTGTGTCTACAAGAAAGTTTAATGATTTACCAGCTACATTGATTGCAATTTCTGGTTCACTCCCAAGACTTGCAATCAATTTTACTGGCTGCAGATTACAGGTATGGCCACACCCCTATTGGGTATGGTGACCTCCCTGAATCCCGCTGGCAGCAACTACTTGTGAAGGGGTGAAATGGGAACTACCAGTGGCTTGCCAGTCTCTGTTCGGGGGGTATCTTTTTGTTTCCCCTATATGTGGCTCATAACTCCGTCTCTGCGGACCTTGCTCCCAATGTCGTGTGTCGTGTCGTTGTCTAGGGGGTTGGTATGATCTTTGCGAATTTTTCGCTCTACAGTCTCGTGCTATGTGTCCCTGTTTATGACAAAAATAACATGTTACCACCTTTGACTTACCCACAGGGTTTGGTGATATAAACACAGGCTGTTTTGTGGTCAGGGCCTGTATACTTACGGCCATTAACTTATCACCTTGCGACTCCCTGTGTCTGGTGATATTCCTGTCGTGATCAATAGCAGCCTCTCTCAAAGTAGCCACCGACAGACCTCGCCAACATGGTTGTGTGGTCTGTACCCTGGTCTTTAATGCCTCTTTTAAACCATCCATTAGCACAGATACTGCTACTTCTTGATGATTTGCATTGGTCCTAATGTCCTCTATGCCAGTGTACTTTGCCATTTCTAATAATGCCCGGTGAAAATAATCAGCAGCTGTTTCTGACTCTTTTTGTTTAATGGAAAAAATTCTATTCCATTTGGCTACAGCTGGGAAATACTCCTTTAACTGTGAATTTATTCTTTTTACGTTATCTTTGTTGTACACATCTGTAAGAGGTACATCCTGATCCAGTCCACAGTCAGCTAAAAATTGAGCTGCGTCGACATTGGAGGGTAAACATGCCCTCAGCAATACCTGCCAATCTTTGTTATTGGGCTCTAAAGTGTTTCCTAGGTCTCTGATGTATTTTTGGCTAGCAACTAAGTCTTTTCTGGGGTCAGGGAATTCAGACACTATGGTCCTTAATTCCATTCGGGAAAACGGGCTGTACATGGCAATGTTCCTAACAGGAGTGACTCCTGAAGTGTCCGTTTTCCCATTTGGCACTACTATTACCTTAACAGGATTAATTTTAACAACATCATTCTGTGTAGGTTCTACAGCCTGTGGTGAAATAGTCTCAGCATAGTGTATGGTGCCGTACTTACCCGTTGATACGACCTCACCTGTCCCTCCGCTAGGGGGCTTTGTTACTAATCTTATGGGTTGGGCCGTGCCTACTGTCGTTTCTGATATGGTGGCTGCTAGAGAGAGCGCCGATATTGTTGCCGATTCGTCTTCCTGATCACACTCCTGGGGAAAGTTCAAAACAGGGTACAACTTGCACGGGTTAATACTTGCATGGGTTAACTTATTAACATTATCCTTAACATTTATACAGTTGCTAAGTGCCTGTTTGTTACCCCCTGATGCGTCATTCTCCGCAACCAATTTCTCTCCTGATATGTATGGTGGCGGCGGGGCCGTGGCTATCAGTTTTCTGATAGGGCCAGATCCCGCCGCCTGAGCCAATCCTCTCTGTATTTCACCCTCCTGTTGCCATAGCTGCAAATAATCATAATGTTGGATTCGTCTCTTTGCTGATTTAATGAGACATATCCTTCTCCTTAAATTCATTAACACTTCTGGGCTGAAGCTACCTACTCTTGGGAATTTCTCCCCGTCATGTACAGTCATTTTCTCCCATTCATCACATAAAATTTGGGTGTGTCTTCCGTATTTTTCACACATTACATACCTTGCCGACCCGACTGGTCGGTTTAGAGAATCAACCCGAACCGAGGTTGATCGCCCCCTTCCTGAACAACTGGCCCCCATAATTTGCAGGTGTTGCTTGCTCTACCTCTGACCTTTATATCAGGGTCTTCAGCGAACCCTTACAAAAAACCAAAATATTCAAAGATAGGTTGACGGTGAAGTTTACCGAGCACCTCACTCACTCGCCCACGCCGACCAATATGCCCACACACTGATATAGTGCTGGCGTACTCGACCCAGGGCCCCTATTAACCTGAGTTTACTGGAACATGTGGGTGTGATCCGAAGAGCATTAACCCTTTCCAGTAAAGGTGGGGTTGTCGGATAATTCCTGAGTGACCAGAGAATTTCCCTTTTTGGTTAAAATAAAAAATTACACAAATCACGTTAGAATGTACAAATAGCGTTTATGACCGGGTTTGTACACAAATGGTACTGGTCAGGTTACTAACTAATGCACACAATTACGTGCGGTACAATCGTTCAGTACATAAGCAACTAATCTTATGTACGGAGCGACCAGTGGAATCGACATTCAGCAGCTGCGAATTCCTTCAGCCTGAGCTTTATTTTCCTATATGGGTGTCGCACCAACCCTTCTTTGGTGTTGTGCCTTGTCTCTATAGCGGACTTCCTTGTCTGCTGTACCTGGACCTCCTGGTCTGTTATGCGACCTCCTGGTCTGACCTCCTGGTCTGTTACAGTATGACCTCCTGGTCTGCTACACTCTAATGCTCAAATTTTATATATGTTTAACCAGAGATGCCTCCCTAGCCACCATGTATGTCACTTACACGTATGTACCTTCACGAGAACTCGATGATTTCTGTGGTTCAATCCCCAAAATTGTAAAACTTAAAAACACTCACTCATCACATACACACTTTTGTTTCTATTTCTATTTCTGCGCAGAAATTTTTCTTTAGACCAGATGTGTTGTAAATTTGGAGAAGGATCTGTTAATTTAAATTTCGGATTTAAAATAGATTTGCGCTACTTATCGCCTGATGCGCTATTTATCGCCTGTTGCGCTACTTATCGCCTGTTGCGCTACTTATCGCCTGTTGCGCTACTTATCGCGCCTGTTGCGCTATTTAAAAATCAACACTATCGTGTGACTTGAGTTACGTGGGCGTACCCAGACGCTCCGTTGCGTAATTTACGCTGCGTGCGTCGGCCTTTGCGTACGCGAGTCTCAGTCCTTTTGTTAGAGACACGTGTACACAAAACTAATGTCCACCGTAACACAACTAACACGTTTTATCAATGTAGATGATCCTCGATCGTCTACCGCGCAACACACCAATCTCTCCTTTTACCTTTAGGTAGAGCTGTGTGTGCTTTACACTTTATCCCTTAACGCATTACTTTTACACTTTAACTATGAAGTAGCGACAAATCTCTCTTAGCACGTTTTATCAATTATAAAATGGCAAACAGGAGAGTGATATATGAAAATACACGAATGAAAAAGAAATGCAGATATGTGCGTGTGTACGCAAGACAGAAATAAACAGTTTTAAAAGACACTAGCGTGTTGTTCTTACCTCCGGTTCCGGATTCCTTCAGCACCCTTTACTAAGCGAAGCAGACGCTTATCCCGTCAGCACTGCGAAAAATATGATCTCCCGCCCTTTGCTGATGGATAATGTCTGCTGAAATTACCTAGCAGAGATATGTGAAGGACAGGACGAGCCGCCAATTGATAAAGCTAAATATTTATCTTATATAAAACCCTTTATGAGGTCTAAGAACACTGTACGCTATTTACGTATGGAGTACCGTAAGGGTACGCTCGTTGCGTAACAATCGCTTAGCCGTGGTCGAGACGCTCAAGCGTCACGTTCGCTCACGGCAAAGAGATCACAGGCAGGCACGCTATTGGCTGCCGACTAACGTAATGATTCACTATAGCGTAACGGACGCTGTATCGGGAGCGGGCTGCTCGAGCGATACAGACGCTCACGAGAATGCGCTGTTGGTATCGGGCACACTTATAGGTGAGCGACTACCGTAATGCTACGCTATCAGCGCAGCGGACGCTCGAGACCACGAGGAGATCACGAGCGGCGCAGACGCTCACAATGTTAAACCTTTATATCTAAACCATAAACAATGTAATATGCAGTAAAACCTTAGTGTAGAGATAGGGTGTAGATGCAACACAGTGTAACCTTATTAACTTAAAAGCTGTTTGAGCGTCACCGACGCTCTGTGATTACTTAACACTATAAGAAATACACAGATACCGTGCTTAGGGTCCAACGCCTAATATATATATTATGAATGTTATACTTGCTAAAGAATTAATACAATACAAGTCATACACTACAATATAACATAGACTACCTAACCAGATAACTACACAGGAAATACAATACAATACTATTACGTTTAAGAGAATAAGAGAGAAAGAGGAGAAGAGAGAGAGAGATATGGCCCATAATAACAAGAAAGACAATATGATTGCGGAGAAAACTTACGCACAAGGGGAACGATCGCATGCGCCTCTGGACATCCAGCTCCCGATTTTCAGCAATGATAACCGTTGAAGAGTGAGCTGGATGTGATCGGCTTGTCTATTTATGCCCCACACACAATACAATTCAATGGTCCCTACAATCTCATTGTTCATTGGACACAGGAATTCCTCCTCGCATTATAACAAAAGGTCATAGGTTGATTCATACAGGTGGGCTGTGACGATTCCCAACTGCTCAGGTGGGTGGGGAACTGGGTTTCCCGCCGCATGGATAAGTAAGTGCAAATAATAGTAAATGGACATAAACTTCTTATGTCCATAACTATTCGCACGAGCGATTAATCCGCTTCAAACCAACACCGGAATATTGCTAATTAAATACTCTTCCGATGGATACTAAACACCACAGTATTACTCCTGTCTGACCCTTCGTATCAAACAAAGAGGGATTTCTCTGTCCATGAACATGCTACATTAACCAAACTTTCAGAATCTATCAAAGGGACCATGATCTACAAAATACATTATATAGTGGAAATATGTAACGATTGAGTCGCACGCTACGAACACATGAACTCTACCGTAAATGCACATACCGCGCGCCCGCGGGTGCCCGCAACAGCGAGTATGCGCACTCACGGGAGAGCGCACGCATGCGCAGCGCAGACCTGTGTGAGGTGCAAATATGGCAGTGTGCATCGTGATATTTTTCTGACTTTGACAATGTAAAATCCAAAACACCAAATATCAGTAAAAAAAGGACTCCAAAACCTAAAATAAAATTGTCGGAGGAGAAGCGTAAACTTGCCAATATGCCATTTACCACACGGAGTGGCAAGGAACGGCTGAGGCCCTGGCCTATGTTCATGGCTAGTGGTTCAGCTTCACATGAGGATGGAAGCACTCAGCCTCTCGCTAGAAAAATGAAAAGACTCAAGCTGGCAAAAGCACCGCAAAGAACTGTGCGTTCTTCGAAATCCCAAATCCACAAGGAGAGTCCAATTGTGTCGGTTGCGATGCCTGACCTTCCCAACACTGGACGTGAAGAGCATGCGCCTTCCACCATTTGCACGCCCCCTGCAAGTGCTGGAAGGAGCACCCGCAGTCCAGTTCCTGATAGTCAGATTGAAGATGTCAGTGTTGAAGTACACCAGGATGAGGAGGATATGGGTGTTGCTGGCGCTGGGGAGGAAATTGACAAGGAGGATTCTGATGGTGAGGTGGTTTGTTTAAGTCAGGCACCCGGGGAGACACCTGTTGTCCGTGGGAGGAATATGGCCATTGACATGCCTGGTGAAAATACCAAAAAAATCAGCTCTTCGGTGTGGAAGTATTTCAACAGAAATGCGGACAACAGGTGTCAAGCCGTGTGTTGCCTTTGTCAAGCTGTAATAAGTAGGGGTAAGGACGTTAACCACCTCGGAACATCCTCCCTTATACGTCACCTGCAGCGCATTCATAATAAGTCAGTGACAAGTTCAAAAACTTTGGGTGACAGCGGAAGCAGTCCACTGACCAGTAAATCCCTTCCTCTTGTAACCAAGCTCACGCAAACCCTCACGCAAACCACCCCACCAACTCCCTCAGTGTCAATTTCCTCCTTACCCAGGAATGCCAATAGTCCTGCAGGCCATGTCACTGGCAATTCTGACGAGTCCTCTCCTGCCTGGGATTCCTCCGATGCATCCTTGAGTGTAATGCCTACTGCTGCTGGCGCTGCTGTTGTTGCTGCTGGGAGTCGATCGTCATCCCAGAGGGGAAGTCGGAAGACCACTTGTACTACTTCCAGTAAGCAATTGACTGTCCAACAGTCCTTTGCGAGGAAGATGAAATATCACAGCAGTCATCCTGCTGCAAAGCGGATAACTGAGGCCTTGACAACTATGTTGGTGTTAGACGTGCGTTCGGTATCCGCCGTTAGTTCACAGGGAACTAGACAATTTATTGAGGCAGTGTGCCCCCGTTACCAAATACCATCTAGGTTCCACTTCTCTAGGCAGGCGATACCGAGAATGTACACGGACGTCAGAAAAAGACTCACCAGTGTCCTAAAAAATGCAGTTGTACCCAATGTCCACTTAACCACGGACATGTGGACAAGTGGAGCAGGGCAGGGTCAGGACTATATGACTGTGACAGCCCACTGGGTAGATGTATGGACTCCCGCCGCAAGAACAGCAGCGGCGGCACCAGTAGCAGCATCTCGCAAACGCCAACTCTTTCCTAGGCAGGCTACGCTTTGTATCACCGCTTTCCAGAATACGCACACAGCTGAAAACCTCTTACGGCAACTGAGGAAGATCATCGCGGAATGGCTTACCCCAATTGGACTCTCCTGTGGATTTGTGGCATCGGACAACGCCAGCAATATTGTGTGTGCATTAAATATGGGCAAATTCCAGCACGTCCCATGTTTTGCACATACCTTGAATTTGGTGGTGCAGAATTTTTTAAAAAACGACAGGGGTGTGCAAGAGATGCTGTCGGTGGCCAGAAGAATTGCGGGACACTTTCGGCGTACAGGCACCACGTACAGAAGACTGGAGCACCACCAAAAACAACTGAACCTGCCCTGTCATCATCTGAAGCAAGAAGTGGTAACGAGGTGGAATTCAACCCTCTATATGCTTCAGAGGTTGGAGGAGCAGCAAAAGGCCATTCAAGCCTATACAATTCAGCACGATATAGGAGGTGGAATGCACCTGTCTCAAGCGCAGTGGAGAATGATTTCAACGTTGTGCAAGGTTCTGCAACCTTTTGAACTTGCCACACGTGAAGTCAGTTCAGACACTGCCAGCCTGAGTCAGGTCATTCCCCTCATCAGGCTTTTGCAGAAGAAGCTGGAGACATTGAAGGAGGAGCTAACACAGAGCGATTCCGCTAGGCATGTGGGACTTGTGGATGGAGCCCTTAATTCGCTTAACAAGGATTCACGGGTGGTCAATCTGTTGAAATCAGAGCACTACATTTTGGCCACCATGCTCGATCCTAGATTTAAAGTCTACCTTGGATCTCTCTTTCCGGCAGACACAAGTCTGCTGGGGTTCAAAGACCTGCTGGTGAGAAAATTGTCAAGTCAAGCGGAACGCGACCTGTCAACATCTCCTCCTTCACATTCTCCCGCAACTGGGGGTGCGAGGAAAAGGCTCAGAATTCCGAGCCCACCCGCTGGCGGTGATGCAGGGCAGTCTGGAGCGACTGCTGATGCTGACATCTGGTCCGGACTGAAGGACCTGACAACGATTACGGACATGTCGTCTACTGTCACTGCATATGATTCTCTCACCATTGAAAGAATGGTGGAGGATTATATGAGTGACCGCATCCAAGTAGGCACGTCACACAGTCCGTACTTATACTGGCAGGAAAAAGAGGCAATTTGGAGGCCCTTACACAAACTGGCTTTATTCTACCTAAGTTGCCCTCCCACAAGTGTGTACTCCGAAAGAGTGTTTAGTGCCGCCGCTCACCTTGTCAGCAATCGGCGTACGAGGTTACATCCAGAAAATGTGGAGAAGATGATGTTCATTAAAATGAATTATAATCAATTCCTCCGTGGAGACATTGACCAGCAGCAATTGCCTCCACAAAGTACACAGGGAGCTGAGATGGTGGATTCCAGTGGGGACGAATTGATAATCTGTGAGGAGGGGGATGTACACGGTGATATATCGGAGGATGATGATGAGGTGGACATCTTGCCTCTGTAGAGCCAGTTTGTGCAAGGAGAGATTAATTGCTTCTTTTTAGGTGGGGGTCCAAACCAACCCGTCATATCAGTCACAGTCGTGTGGCAGACCCTGTCACTGAAATGATGGGTTGGTTAAAGTGTGCATGTCCTGTTTATACAACATAAGGGTGGGTGGGAGGGCCCAAGGACAATTCCATCTTGCACCTCTTTTTTATTTCATTTTTATTTGCGTCATGTGCTGTTTGGGGAGTGTTTTTTGGAAGGGCCATCCTGCGTGACACTGCAGTGCCACTCCTAGATGGGCCCGGTGTTTGTGTCGGCCACTAGGGTCGCTAAGCTTAGTCACACAGCTACCTCATTGCGCCTCTTTTTTTCTTTGCGTCATGTGCTGTTTGGGGAGGGTTTTTTGGAAGGGACATCCTGCGTGACACTGCAGTGCCACTCCTAGATGGGTCCGGTGTTTGTGTCGGCCACTAGGGTCGCTTAGCTTACTCACACAGCTACCTCATTGCGCCTCTTTTTTTCTTTGCGTCATGTGCTGTTTGGTGAGGGTTTTTTGGAAGGGACATCCTGCGTGACACTGCAGTGCCACTCCTAGATGGGCCCGATGTTTGTGTCGGCCACTAGGGTCGCTTATCTTACTCACACAGCTACCTCATTGCGCCTCTTTTTTTCTTTGCGTCATGTGCTGTTTGGGGAGGGTTTTTTGGAAGGGACATCCTGCGTGACACTGCAGTGCCACTCCTAGATGGGCCAGGTGTTTGTGTCGGCCACTAGGGTCGCTTAGCTTACTCACACAGCTACCTCATTGCGCCTCTTTTTTTCTTCTTTGCGTCATGTGCTGTTTGGGGAGTGTTTTTTGGAAGGGCCATCCTGCGTGACACTGCAGTGCCACTCCTAGATGGGCCCGGTGTTTGTGTCGGCCACTAGGGTCGCTAAGCTTAGTCACACAGCTACCTCATTGCGCCTCTTTTTTTCTTTGCGTCATGTGCTGTTTGGGGAGGGTTTTTTGGAAGGGACATCCTGCGTGACACTGCAGTGCCACTCCTAGATGGGCCCGGTGTTTGTGTCGGCCACTAGGGTCGCTTAGCTTACTCACACAGCTACCTCATTGCGCCTCTTTTTTTCTTTGCGTCATGTGCTGTTTGGGGAGGGTTTTTTGGAAGGGACATCCTGCGTGACACTGCAGTGCCACTCCTAGATGGGCCATGTGTTTGTGTCGGCCACTAGGGTCGCTTATCTTACTCACACAGCTACCTCATTGCGCCTCTTTTTTTCTTTGCGTCATGTGCTGTTTGGGGAGGGTTTTTTGGAAGGGACATCCTGCGTGAGACACTGCAGTGCCACTCCTAGATGGACCCGGTGTTTGTGTCGGCCACTAGGGTCGCTTATCTTACTCACACAGCTACCTCATTGCGCCTCTTTTTTTCTTTGCGTCATGTGCTGTTTGGGGAGGGTTTTTTGGAAGGGACATCCTGCGTGACACTGCAGTGCCACTCCTAGATGGGCCAGGTGTTTGTGTCGGCCACTAGGGTCGCTTAGCTTACTCACACAGCTACCTCATTGCGCCTCTTTTTTTCTTCTTTGCGTCATGTGCTGTTTGGGGAGTGTTTTTTGGAAGGGACATCCTGCGTGACACTGCAGTGCCACTCCTAGATGGGCCAGGTGTTTGTGTCGGCCACTAGGGTCGCTTAGCTTACTCACACAGCTACCTCATTGCGCCTCTTTTTTTCTTCTTTGCGTCATGTGCTGTTTGGGGAGTGTTTTTTGGAAGGGACATCCTGCGTGACACTGCAGTGCCACTCCTAGATGGGCCAGGTGTTTGTGTCGGCCACTAGGGTCGCTTAGCTTAGTCATCCAGCGACCTCGGTGCAAATTTTAGGACTAAAAATAATATTGTGAGGTGTGAGGTATTCAGAATAGACTGAAAGTTAGTGGAAATTATGGTTTTTGAGGTTAATAATACTTTGGGATCAAAATGACCCCCAAATTCTATGATTTAAGCTGTTTTTTAGGGTTTTTTGAAAAAAACACCCGAATCCAAAACACACCCGAATCCGACAAAAAAAATTCGGTGAGGTTTTGCCAAAACGCGGTCGAACCCAAAACACGGCCGCGGAACCGAACCCAAAACCAAAACACAAAACCCGAAAAATTTCAAGTGCACATCTCTAATTATTACCCCCTCACTCACTGACTGCATTGTATGTGAGTGACCCAGGCTTACTGACTAAATACTCATAATTACCCCCTCACTCACTGACCGCATTCTATATGAGTGACCCAGGCTTACTGACTAAATACTCATTATTACCCCCTCACTCACTGACTGCATTGTATATTAGTGACCCAGGCTTACTGACTAAATACTCATTATTACCCCCCACTCGCTGACTGCATTGTACGTGAGTGACCCAGGCTTACTGACTAAATACTCATTATTACCCCGCTCACTCAGTGACTGCATTGTATATGAGTGACCCAGGCTTACTGACTAAATACTCATTATTACCCCCTCACTCGCTGACCGCATTGTATATGAGTGACCCAGGCTTACTGACTAAATACTCATTATTACCCTCACTCACTGACTGCATTGTATATGAGTGACCCAGGCTTACTGACTAAATACTCATTATTACCCTCACTCACTGACTGCATTGTATATGAGTGACCCAGGCTTACTGACTAAATACTCATTATTACCCCCTCACTCGCTGACCGCATTGTATATGAGTGACCCAGGCTTACTGACTAAATACTCACTATTACCCCCTCACTCACTGACCGCATTGTATATGAGTGACCCAGGCTTACTGACTAAATACTCATTATTACCCCCTCACTCACTGACTGCATTGTATATGAGTGACCCAGGCTTACTGACTAAATACTCATTATTACCCCCTCACTCACCGACCGCATTGTATATGAGTGACCCAGGCTTACTGACTAAATACTCATTATTACCCCCTCACTCACCAACCGAATTGTATATGAGTGACCCAGGCTTACTGACTAAATACTCATTATTACCCCCCACTCGCTGACTGTATTGTACGTGAGTGACCCAGGCTTACTGACTAAATACTCATAATTACCCCCTCACTCACTGACCGCATTGTATATGAGTGACCCAGGCTTACTGACTAAATACTCATTATTACCCCCTCACTCACTGACCGCATTGTATATGAGTGACCCAGGCTTACTGACTAAATACTCATTAATACCCCCTCACTCACCGACCGCATTGCATATGAGTGAACCAGGCTTACTGACTAAATACTCATTATTACCACCTCTCACTGACTGCATTGTGTATGAGTGACCCAGGCTTACTGACTAAATACTCATTATTACCCCCCTCACTCACTGACCGCATTGTATATGAGTGACCCAGGCTTACTGACTAAATACTCATTATTACCCCCTCACTCACTGACTGCATTGTATATGAGTGACCCAGGCTTACTGACTAAATACTCATTATTACCCCCCACTCGCTGACTGCATTGTACATGAGTGACCCAGGCTTACTGACTAAATACTCATTATTACCTCCCACTCGCTGACTGCATTGTACATGAGTGACCCAGGCTTACTGACTAAATACTCATTATTACCCCCTCACTCACTGACTGCATTGTACGTGAGTGACCCAGGCTTACTGACTAAATACTCACTATTACCCCCTCACTCACTGACCGCATTGTATATGAGTGACCCAGGCTTACTGACTAAATACTCATTATTACCCCCTCACTCACTGACTGCATTGTATATGAGTGACCCAGGCTTACTGACTAAATACTCATTATTACCCCCTCACTCACCGACCGCATTGTATATGAGTGACCCAGGCTTACTGACTAAATACTCATTATTACCCCCTCACTCACCAACCGAATTGTATATGAGTGACCCAGGCTTACTGACTAAATACTCATTATTACCCCCCACTCGCTGACTGTATTGTACGTGAGTGACCCAGGCTTACTGACTAAATACTCATAATTACCCCCTCACTCACTGACCGCATTGTATATGAGTGACCCAGGCTTACTGACTAAATACTCATTATTACCCCCTCACTCACTGACCGCATTGTATATGAGTGACCCAGGCTTACTGACTAAATACTCATTAATACCCCCTCACTCACCGACCGCATTGCATATGAGTGAACCAGGCTTACTGACTAAATACTCATTATTACCACCTCTCACTGACTGCATTGTATATGAGTGACCCAGGCTTACTGACTAAATACTCATTATTACCCCCCTCACTCACTGACCGCATTGTATATGAGTGACCCAGGCTTACTGACTAAATACTCATTATTACCCCCTCACTCACTGACTGCATTGTATATGAGTGACCCAGGCTTACTGACTAAATACTCATTATTACCCCCCACTCGCTGACTGCATTGTACATGAGTGACCCAGGCTTACTGACTAAATACTCATTATTACCTCCCACTCGCTGACTGCATTGTACATGAGTGACCCAGGCTTACTGACTAAATACTCATTATTACCCCCTCACTCACTGACTGCATTGTACGTGAGTGACCCAGGCTTACTGACTAAATACTCATTATTACCCCCTCACTCACTGACTGCATTGTATATGAGTGACCCAGGCTTACTGACTAAATACTCATTATTACCCCCTCACTCACTGACTGCATTGTATATGAGTGACCCAGGCTTACTGACTAAATACTCATTATAACCTCCTCACTCACTGACTGCATTGTATATGAGTGACCCAGGCTTACTGACTAAATACTCATTATTACCCCCTCACTCACTGACCGCATTGTATGTGAGTGACCCAGGCTTACTGACTAAATACTCATTATTACCCCCCACTCGCTGACTGCATTGTATATAAGTCACCCAGGCTTACTGACTAAATACTCATTGTTACCCCCCTCACTCACTGACCGCATTGTATGTGATTGACCCAGGCTTACTGACTAAATACTCATTATTACCCCTCTCACTCACTGACCGCATTGTATATGAGTGACCCAGGCTTACTGACTAAATACTCATTATTACCCCCCTCACTCAGTGACTGCATTGTATATGAGTGACCCAGGCTTACTGACTAAATACTCATTATTACCCCCTCACTCACTGACCACATTGTATATGAGTGACCCAGGCTTACTGACTAAATACTCATTATTACCCCCTCACTCACTGACTGCATTGTATATGAGTGACCCAGGCTTACTGACTAAATACTCATTATTACCCACTCACTCACTGACTGCATTGTATATTAGTGACCCAGGCTTACTGACTAAATACTCATTATTACCCTCACTCACTGACTGCATTGTATATGAGTGATCCAGGCTTACTGACTAAATACTCATTATTACCCTCACTCACTGACTGCATTGTATATGAGTGACCCAGGCTTACTGACTAAATACTCATTATTACACCCCTCACTCACTGACTGCATTGTATATGAGTGACCCAGGCTTCATGACTAAATACTCATTATTACCCCCTCACTCACTGACTGCATTGTATATGAGTGACCCAGGCTTACTGACTAAATACTCATTATTACCCTCACTCACTGCCTGCATTGTATATGAGTGACCCAGGCTTACTGACTAAATACTCATTATTACCCCCCTCACTCACTGACCGCATTGTATATGAGTGACCCAGGCTTACTGACTAAATACTCATTATTACTAGAGATGAGCGCCTGAAATTTTTCGGGTTTTGTGTTTTGGTTTTGGGTTCGAACGCGTTTTGGCAAAACCTCACCGAATTTTTTTTGTCGGATTCGGGTGTGTTTTGGATTCGGGTGTTTTTTTCCAAAAACACTAAAAAACAGCTTAAATCATAGAATTTGGGGGTCATTTTGATCCCAAAGTATTATTAACCTCAAAAACCATAATTTACACTCATTTTCAGTCTATTCTGAATACCTCAAACCTCACAATATTATTTTTAGTCCTAAAATTTGCACCGAGGTCGCTGTGTGAGTAAGATAAGCGACCCTAGTGGCCGACACAAACACCGGGCCCATCTAGGAGTGGCACTGCAGTGTCACGCAGGATGTCCCTTCCAAAAAACCCTCCCCAAACAGCACATGACGCAAAGAAAAAAAGAGGCGCAATGAGGTAGCTGTGTGAGTAAGATTAGCGACCCTAGTGGCCGACACAAACACCGGGCCCATCTAGGAGTGGCACTGCAGTGTCACGCAGGATGGCCCTTCCAAAAAACCCTCCCCAAACAGCACATGACGCAAAGAAAAAAAGAGGCGCAATGAGGTAGCTGTGTGAGTAAGATTAGCGACCCTAGTGGCCGACACAAACACCGGGCCAATCTAGGAGTGGCACTGCAGTGTCACGCAGGATGTCCCTTCCAAAAAACCCTCCCCAAACAGCACATGACGCAAAGAAAAAAAGAGGCGCAATGAGGTAGCTGACTGTGTGAGTAAGATTAGCGACCCTAGTGGCCGACACAAACACCGGGCCCATCTAGGAGTGGCACTGCAGTGTCACGCAGGATGTCCCTTCCAAAAAACCATCCCCAATCAGCACATGACGCAAAGAAAAAAAGAGGCGCAATGAGGTAGCTGTGTGAGTAAGATTAGCGACCCTAGTGGCCGACACAAACACCGGGCCCATCTAGGAGTGGCACTGCAGTGTCACGCAGGCTGGCCCTTCCAAAAAACCCTCCCCAATCAGCACATGATGCAAAGAAAAAGAAAAGAAAAAAGAGGTGCAAGATGGAATTGTCCTTGGGCCCTCCCACCCACCCTTATGTTGTATAAACAAAACAGGACATGCACACTTTAACCAACCCATCATTTCAGTGACAGGGTCTGCCACACGACTGTGACTGATATGACGGGTTGGTTTGGACCCCCCCCAAAAAAGAAGCAATTAATCTCTCCTTGCACAAACTGGCTCTACAGAGGCAAGATGTCCACCTCATCTTCACCCTCCGATATATCACCGTGTACATCCCCCTCCTCACAGATTATCAATTCGTCCCCACTGGAATCCACCATCTCAGCTCCCTGTGTACTTTGTGGAGGCAATTGCTGCTGGTCAATGTCTCCGCGGAGGAATTGATTATAATTCATTTTAATGAACATCATCTTCTCCACATTTTCTGGATGTAACCTCGTACGCCGATTGCTGACAAGGTGAGCGGCGGCACTAAACACTCTTTCGGAGTACACACTTGTGGGAGGGCAACTTAGGTAGAATAAAGCCAGTTTGTGCAAGGGCCTCCAAATTGCCTCTTTTTCCTGCCAGTATAAGTACGGACTGTGTGACGTGCCTACTTGGATGCGGTCACTCATATAATCCTCCACCATTCTATCAATGTTGAGAGAATCATATGCAGTGACAGTAGACGACATGTCCGTAATCGTTGTCAGGTCCTTCAGTCCGGACCAGATGTCAGCATCAGCAGTCGCTCCAGACTGCCCTGCATCACCGCCAGCGGGTGGGCTCGGAATTCTGAGCCTTTTCCTCGCACCCCCAGTTGCGGGAGAATGTGAAGGAGGAGATGTTGACAGGTCGCGTTCCGCTTGACTTGACAATTTTGTCACCAGCAGGTCTTTCAACCCCAGCAGACCTGTGTCTGCCGGAAAGAGAGATCCAAGGTAGGCTTTAAATCTAGGATCGAGCACGGTGGCCAAAATGTAGTGCTCTGATTTCAACAGATTGACCACCCGTGAATCCTTGTTAAGCGAATTAAGGGCTGCATCCACAAGTCCCACATGCCTAGCGGAATCGCTCCGTGTTAGCTCCTCCTTCAATGCCTCCAGCTTCTTCTGCAAAAGCCTGATGAGGGGAATGACCTGACTCAGGCTGGCAGTGTCTGAACTGACTTCACGTGTGGCAAGTTCAAAGGGCATCAGAACCTTGCACAACGTTGAAATCATTCTCCACTGCACTTGAGACAGGTGCATTCCACCTACTATATCGTGCTCAATTGTATAGGCTTGAATGGCCTTTTGCTGCTCCTCCAACCTCTGAAGCATATAGAGGGTTGAATTCCACCTCGTTACCACTTCTTGCTTCAGATGATGGCAGGGCAGGTTCAGTAGTTTTTGGTGGTGCTCCAGTTTTCTGTACGTGGTGCCTGTACGCCGAAAGTGTCCCGCAATTCTTCTGGCCACCGACAGCATCTCTTGCACGCCCCTGTCGTTTTTTAAAAAATTCTGCACCACCAAATTCAAGGTATGTGCAAAACATGGGACGTGCTGGAATTGGCCCAGATTTAATGCACACACAATATTGCTGGCGTTGTCCGATGCCACAAATCCACAGGAGAGTCCAATTGGGGTAAGCCATTCCGCGATGATCTTCCTCAGTTGCCGTAAGAGGTTTTCAGCTGTGTGCGTATTCTGGAAAGCGGTGATACAAAGCGTAGCCTGCCTAGGAAAGAGTTGGCGTTTGCGAGATGCTGCTACAGGTGCCGCCGCTGCTGTTCTTGCGGCGGGAGTCCATACATCTACCCAGTGGGCTGTCACAGTCATATAGTCCTGACCCTGCCCTGCTCCACTTGTCCACATGTCCGTGGTTAAGTGGACATTGGGTACAGCTGCATTTTTTAGGACACTGGTGACTCTTTTTCTGAGGTCTGTGTACATTTTCGGTATCGCCTGCCTAGAGAAATGGAACCTAGATGGTATTTGGTACCGGGGACACAGTACCTCCAACAAGTCTCTAGTTGGCTCTGCAGTAATGATGGATACCGGAACCACGTTTCTCACCACCCAGGATGCCAAGGCCTCAGTTATCCGCTTTGCAGTAGGATGACTGCTGTGATATTTCATCTTCCTCGCAAAGGACTGTTGAACAGTCAATTGCTTACTGGAAGTAGTACAAGTGGGCTTACGACTTCCCCTCTGGGATGACCATCGACTCCCAGCGGCAACAACAGCAGCGCCAGCAGCAGTAGGCGTTACACGCAAGGATGCATCGGAGGAATCCCAGGCAGGAGAGGACTCGTCAGAATTGCCAGTGACATGGCCTGCAGGACTATTGGCATTCCTGGGGAAGGAGGAAATTGACACTGAGGGAGTTGGTGGGGTGGTTTGCGTGAGCTTGGGTACAAGAGGAAGGGATTTACTGGTCAGTGGACTGCTTCCGCTGTCACCCAAAGTTTTTGAACTTGTCACTGACTTATTATGAATGCGCTGCAGGTGACGTATAAGGGAGGATGTTCCGAGGTGGTTAACGTCCTTACCCCTACTTATTACAGCTTGACAAAGGGAACACACGGCTTGACACCTGTTGTCCGCATTTCTGGTGAAATACCTCCACACCGAAGAGCTGATTTTTTTGGTATTTTCACCTGGCATGTCAACGGCCATATTCCTCCCACGGACAACAGGTGTCTCCCCGGGTGCCTGACTTAAACAAACCACCTCACCATCAGAATCCTCCTGGTCAATTTCCTCCCCAGCGCCAGCAACACCCATATCCTCCTCATCCTGGTGTACTTCAACACTGACATCTTCAATCTGACTATCAGGAACTGGACTGCGGGTGCTCCTTCCAGCACTTGCAGGGGGCGTGCAAATGGTGGAAGGCGCATGCTCTTCACGTCCAGTGTTGGGAAGGTCAGGCATCGCAACCGACACAATTGGACTCTCCTTGTGGATTTGGGATTTCAAAGAACGCACAGTTCTTTGCGGTGCTTTGTCTTTTGCCAGCTTGAGTCTTTTCAGTTTTCTAGCGAGAGGCTGCGTGCTTCCATCCTCATGTGAAGCTGAACCACTAGCCATGAACATAGGCCAGGGCCTCAGCCGTTCCTTGCCACTCCGTGTGGTAAATGGCATATTGGCAAGTTTACGCTTCTCCTCCGACAATTTTATTTTAGGTTTTGGAGTCCTTTTTTTACTGATATTTGGTGTTTTGGTTTTGACATGCTCTGTACTATGCCATTGGGCATCGGCCTTGGCAGACGACGTTGCTGGCATTTCATCGTCTCGGCCATGACTAGTGGCAGCAGCTTCAGCACGAGGTGGAAGTGGATCTTGATCTTTCCCTAATTTTGGAACCTCAACATTTTTGTTCTCCATATTTTAATAGGCACAACTAAAAGGCACCTCAGGTAAACAATGGAGATGGATGGATTGGATACTAGTATACAATTATGGACGGGCTGCCGAGTGCCGACACAGAGGTAGCCACAGCCGTGAACTACCGCACTGTACTGTGTCTGCTGCTAATATATAGACTGGTTGATAAAGAGATAGTATACTCGTAACTAGTATGTATGTATAAAGAAAGAAAAAAAAACCACGGTTAGGTGGTATATACAATTATGGACGGGCTGTCGAGTGCCGACACAGAGGTAGCCACAGCCGTGAACTACCGCACTGTACTGTGTCTGCTGCTAATATATAGACTGGTTGATAAAGAGATAGTATACTCGTAACTAGTATGTATGTATAAAGAAAGAAAAAAAAAACACGGTTAGGTGGTATATACAATTATGGACGGGCTGCCGAGTGCCGACACAGAGGTAGCCACAGCCGTGAACTACCGCACTGTACTGTGTCTGCTGCTAATATATAGACTGGTTGATAAAGAGATAGTATACTCGTAACTAGTATGTATGTATAAAGAAAGAAAAAAAAACCACGGTTAGGTGGTATATACAATTATGGACGGGCTGCCGAGTGCCGACACAGAGGTAGCCACAGCCGTGAACTACCGCACTGTACTGTGTCTGCTGCTAATATATAGACTGGTTGATAAAGAGATAGTATACTCGTAACTAGTATGTATGTATAAAGAAAGAAAAAAAAACCACGGTTAGGTGGTATATACAATTATGGACGGGCTGCCGAGTGCCGACACAGAGGTAGCCACAGCCGTGAACTACCGCACTGTACTGTGTCTGCTGCTAATATAGACTGGTTGATAAAGAGATAGTATACTCGTAACTAGTATGTATGTATAAAGAATGAAAAAAAAACCACGGTTAGGTGGTATATACAATTATGGACGGGCTGCCGAGTGCCGACACAGAGGTAGCCACAGCCGTGAACTACCGCACTGTACTGTGTCTGCTGCTAATATATAGACTGGTTGATAAAGAGATAGTATACTCGTAACTAGTATGTATGTATAAAGAAAGAAAAAAAAACCACGGTTAGGTGGTATATACAATTATGGACGGGCTGCCGAGTGCCGACACAGAGGTAGCCACAGCCGTGAACTACCGCACTGTACTGTGTCTGCTGCTAATATATAGACTGGTTGATAAAGAGATAGTATACTCGTAACTAGTATGTATGTATAAAGAAAGAAAAAAAAACCACGGTTAGGTGGTATATACAATTATGGACGGGCTGCCGAGTGCCGACACAGAGGTAGCCACAGCCGTGAACTACCGCACTGTACTGTGTCTGCTGCTAATATATAGACTGGTTGATAAAGAGATAGTATACTCGTAACTAGTATGTATGTATAAAGAAAGAAAAAAAAACCACGGTTAGGTGGTATATACAATTATGGACGGGCTGCCGAGTGCCGACACAGAGGTAGCCACAGCCGTGAACTACCGCACTGTACTGTGTCTGCTGCTAATATAGACTTGTTGATAAAGAGATAGTATACTCGTAACTAGTATGTATGTATAAAGAATGAAAAAAAAACCACGGTTAGGTGGTATATACAATTATGGACGGGCTGCCGAGTGCCGACACAGAGGTAGCCACAGCCGTGAACTACCGCACTGTACTGTGTCTGCTGCTAATATATAGACTGGTTGATAAAGAGATAGTATACTCGTAACTAGTATGTATGTATAAAGAAAGAAAAAAAAACCACGGTTAGGTGGTATATACAATTATGGACGGGCTGCCGAGTGCCGACACAGAGGTAGCCACAGCCGTGAACTACCGCACTGTACTGTGTCTGCTGCTAATATATAGACTGGTTGATAAAGAGATAGTATACTCGTAACTAGTATGTATGTATAAAGAAAGAAAAAAAAACCACGGTTAGGTGGTATATACAATTATGGACGGGCTGCCGAGTGCCGACACAGAGGTAGCCACAGCCGTGAACTACCGCACTGTACTGTGTCTGCTGCTAATATAGACTGGTTGATAAAGAGATAGTATACTACTAATATTATATACTGGTGGTCAGGTCACTGGTCACTGGTCACTAGTCACACTGGCAGTGGCACTCCTGCAGCAAAAGTGTGCACTGTTTAATTTTAATATAATATTATGTACTCCTGGCTCCTGCTATAACCTATAACTGGCACTGCAGTAGTGCTCCCCAGTCTCCCCCACAATTATAAGCTGTGTGAGCTGAGCAGTCAGACAGATATATAATATATATAGATGATGCAGCACACTGGCCTGAGCCTGAGCAGTGCACACAGATATGGTATGTGACTGACTGAGTCACTGTGTGTATCGCTTTTTTCAGGCAGAGAACGGATATATTAAATAAACTGCACTGTGTGTCTGGTGGTCACTCACTATATAATATATTATGTACTCCTGGCTCCTGCTATAACCTATAACTGGCACTGCAGTAGTGCTCCCCAGTCTCCCCCACAATTATAAGCTGTGTGAGCTGAGCAGTCAGACAGATATATATAATATTATATATAGATAATAGATGATGCAGCACACTGGCCTGAGCCTGAGCAGTGCACACAGATATGGTATGTGACTGAGTCACTGTGTGCTGTGTATCGCTTTTTTCAGGCAGAGAACGGATTATAAATAAAACTGGTGGTCACTGGTCACTATCAGCAAAACTCTGCACTGTACACTACTGAGTGAGTACTCCTAATGCTCCCCAAAATTAGTAAATCAAGTGTCTCTCTAATCTATTCTAATTCTAAACGGAGAGGACGCCAGCCACGTCCTCTCCCTATCAATCTCAATGCACGTGTGAAAATGGCGGCGACGCGCGGCTCCTTATATAGAATCCGAGTCTCGCGATAGAATCCGAGCCTCGCGAGAATCCGACAGCGTCATGATGACGTTCGGGCGCGCTCGGGTTAACCGAGCAAGGCGGGAAGATCCGAGTCGCTCGGACCCGTGAAAAAAAACATGAAGTTCTGGCGGGTTCGGATTCAGAGAAACCGAACCCGCTCATCTCTAATTATTACCCCCTCACTCACTGACTGCATTGTATATAAGTCACCCAGGCTTACTGACTAAATACTCATTGTTACCCCCCTCACTCACTGACCGCATTGTATGTGAGTGACCCAGGCTTACTGACTAAATACTCATAATTACCCCCTCACTCACTGACCGCATTGTATATGAGTGACCTAGGCATACTGACTAAATACTCATAATTACCCCCCACTCGCTGACTGCATTGTACGTGAGTGACCCAGGCTTACTGACTAAATACTCATTATTACCCCCCTCACTCACTGACCGCATTGTATATGAGTGACCCAGGCTTACTGACTAAATACTCATTATTACCCATTCACTCACTGACTGCATTGTATATGAGTGACCCAGGCTTACTGACTAAATACTCATTATTACCCCCTCACTCAGTGACTGCATTGTATATGAGTGACCCAGGCTTACTGACTAAATACTCATTATTACCCCCTCACTCGCTGACCGCATTGTATATGAGTGACCCAGGCTTACTGACTAAATACTCATTATTACCCCCCACTCGCTGACTGCATTGTACGTGAGTGACCCAGGCTTACTGACTAAATACTCATAATTACCCCCTCACTCACTGACCGCATTGTATATGAGTGACCCAGGCTTACTGACTAAATACTCATTATTACCCCCTCACTCACTGACCGCATTGTATATGAGTGACCCAGGCTTACTGACTAAATACTCATTATTACCCCCTCACTCACTGACTGTATTGTATATGAGTGACCCAGGATTACTGACTAAATACTCATTATTACCCCCCTCACTCACCGACCGCATTGTATATGAGTGATCCAGGCTTACTGACTAAATACTCATTATTATCCCCTCACTCACTGACCGCATTGTATATGAGTGACCCAGGATTACTGACTAAATACTCATTATTACCCCCTCACTCACTGACTGCATTGTATATGAGTGACCCAGGCTTACTGACTAAATACTCATTATTACCCCCCTCACTCACTGACCGCATTGTATATGAGTGACCCAGGCTTACTGACTAAATACTCATTATTACCCCCTCACTATCTGACTGCATTGTATATGAGTGACCCAGGGTTACTGATTTAATACTCATTATTACCCCCTCACTCACTGACCGCATTGTATATGAGTGACCCAGGATTACTGACTAAATACTCATTATTACCCCCTCACTAACTGACTGCATTGTATATGAGTGACCCAGGCTTACTGACTAAATACTCATTATTACCCCCCTCACTTACTGACCGCATTGTATATGAGTGACCCAGGCTTACTGACTAAATACTCATTATTACCCCCTCACTATCTGACTGCATTGTATATGAGTGACCCAGGCTTACTGATTTAATACTCATTATTACCCCCTCACTCACTGACTGCATTGTATATGAGTGACCCAGGCTTACTGACTAAATACTAATTATTACCCCCTCACTATCTGACTGCATTGTATATGAGTGACCCAGGCTTACTGATTTAATACTCATTATTACCCCCTCACTCACTGACTGCATTGTATATGAGTGACCCAGGCTTACTGACTAAATACTCATTATTACCCCCTCACTATCTGACTGCATTGTATATGAGTGACCCAGGCTTACTGACTAAATACTCATTATTACCCCCTCACTCACTGACTGCATTGTATATAAGTGACCCAGGCTTACTGATTTAATACTCATTATTACCCCCTCACTCACTGACTGCATTGTATATGAGTGACCCAGGCTTACTGACTAAATACTCATTATTACCCCCTCACTATCTGACTGCATTGTATATGAGTGACCCAGGCTTACTGATTTAATACTCATTATTACCCCCTCACTCACTGACTGCATTGTATATGAGTGACCCAGGCTTACTGACTAAATACTCATTGGCCCTCATTCCGAGTTGTTCGCTCGGAGTTTTTCATCGCATCGCAGTGAGAATTCTCTTAGTGCGCATGCGCAATGTTCGCACTGCGACTGCGCCAAGTAACTTTACTATGAAGAAAGTAAGTTTACTCACGGCATTTTCATCGCTCCGACGTTCGCATTGTGATTGACAGGAAATGGGTGTTACTGGGCGGATGCACGGCGTTTTAGGGGCGTGTGGATGGAAACGCTACCGTTTCCGGAAAAAACGCAGGAGTGGCCGGAGAAACGGTGGGAGTGCCTGGGCGAACGCTGGGTGTGTTTATGACGTCAGCCAGGAACGAAAAGCACTGAACTGATCGCACAGGCAGAGTAAGTCTGAAGCTACTCAGAAACTGCTAACTCGTTTGTAATCGCAATATTGCGCGTACGTCGGTCGCAATTTTAAGAAGCTAAGATTCACTCCCAGTAGGCGGCGGCTTAGCGTGTGTAACTCTGCTACATTCGCCTTGCGAGCGAACAACTCGGAATGAGGGCCATTATTACCCCCTCACTCACTGACTGCATTGTATATGAGTGACCCAGGCTTATGACTAATACTCATTATTACCCCCTCACTCACTGACTGCATTGTATATGAGTGACCCAGGCTTACTGACTAAATACTCATTATTACCCCTCACTCGCTGACCGCATTGTATATGAGTGACCCAGGCTTACTGACTAAATACTCATTATAACCTCCTCACTCACTGACTGCATTGTATATGAGTGACCCAGGCTTCATGACTAAATACTCATTATTACCCCCTCACTCACTGACCGCATTGTATATGAGTGACCCAGGCTTACTGACTAAATACTCATTATTACCCCCTCACTTACTGACTGCATTGTTTATGAGTGACCCAGGCTTATTGACTAAATACTCATTATTACCCCCTCACTCACTGACCGCATTGTATATGAGTGACCCAGGCTTACTGACTAAATACTCATTATTACCCCCCTCACTCACTGACCGCATTGTATATGAGTGACCCAGGCTTACTGACTAAATACTCATTATTACCCCCCTCACTATCTGACTGCATTGTATATGAGTGACCCAGGCTTACTGACTAAATACTCATTATTACCCCCCTCACTCACTGACCGCATTGTATATGAGTGACCCAGGCTTACTGACTAAATACTCATTATTACCGCCTCACTCACTGACTGCATTGTATATGAGTGACCCAGGCTTACTGACTAAATACTCATTATTACCCCCCTCACTCACTGACCGCATTGTATATGAGTGACCCAGGCTTACTGACTAAATACTCATTATTACCTCCTCACTCACTGACTGCATTGTATATGAGTGACCCAGGATTACTGACTAAATACTCATTATTACCCCCCTCACTCACTGACCGCATTGTATATGAGTGACCCAGGCTTACTGACTAAATACTCATTATTACCTCCTCACTCACTGACTGCATTGTATATGAGTGACCCAGGCTTACTGACTAAATACTCATTATTACCCCCCTCACTCACTGACCGCATTGTATATGAGTGACCCAGGCTTACTGACTAAATACTCATTATTACCCCCCTCACTCACTGACTGCATTGTATATGAGTGACCCAGGCTTACTGACTAAATACTCATTATTACCCCCTCACTTACTGACCGCATTGTATATGAGTGACCCAGGCTTACTGACTAAATACTCATTATTACCCCCTCACTCACTGACCGCATTGTATAAGAGTGACCCAGGCTTACTGACTAAATACTCATTATTACCCCCTCACTCACTGACCGCATTGTATATGAGTGACCCAGGCTTACTGACTAAATACTCATTATTACCCCCTCACTCACTGACCGCATTGTATATGAGTGACCCAGGCTTACTGACTAAATACTCATTATTACCCCCTCACTCACTGACCGCATTGTATATGAGTGACCCAGGCTTACTGACTAAATACTCATTATTACCCTCACTCACTGACCGCATTGTATATGAGTGACCCAGGCTTACTGACTAAATACTCATTATTACCCCCTCACTTACTGACTGCATTGTATATGAGTGATCCAGGCTTACTGACTAAATACTCATTATTACCCCCTCACTCACTGACTGCATTGTATATAAGTCACCCAGGCTTACTGAGTAAATACTCATTGTTACCCCCCTCACTCACTTACCGCATTGTATATGAGTGACCCAGGCATACTGACTAAATACACATTATTACCCCCCACTCGCTGACTGCATTGTATATGAGTGACCCAGGCTTACTGACTAAATACTCATTATTACTAGAGATGAGCGCCGGAAATTTTTCGGGTTTTGTGTTTTGGTTTTGGGTTCGGTTCCGCGGCCGTGTTTTGGGTTCGACCGCGTTTTGGCAAAACCTCACCGAATTTTTTTTGTCGGATTCGGGTATGTTTTGGATTCGGGTGTTTTTTTCAAAAAACCCTAAAAAACAGCTTAAATCATAGAATTTGGGGGTAATTTTGATCCCAAAGTATTATTAACCTCAAAAAACATAATTTACACTCATTTTCAGCCTATTCTGAACACATCACACCTCACAATATTATTTTTAGTCCTAAAATTTGCACCGAGGTCGCTGTGTGAGTAAGATAAGCGACCCTAGTGGCCGACACAAACACCGGGCCCATCTAGGAGTGGCACTGCAGTGTCACGCAGGATGTCCCTTCCAAAAAACCCTCCCCAAACAGCACATGACGCAAAGAAAAAAAGAGGCGCAATGAGGTAGCTGTGTGAGTAAGATTAGCGACCCTAGTGGCCGACACAAACACCGGGCCCATCTAGGAGTGGCACTGCAGTGTCACGCAGGATGTCCCTTCCAAAAAACCCTCCCCAAACAGCACATGACGCAAAGAAAAAAAGAGGCGCAATGAGGTAGCTGACTGTGTGAGAAAGATAAGCGACCCTAGTGGCCGACACAAACACCGGGCCCATCTAGGAGTGGCACTGCAGTGTCACGCAGGATGTCCCTTCCAAAAAACCCTCCCCAAACAGCACATGACGCAAAGAAAAAAAGAGGCGCAATGAGGTAGCTGACTGTGTGAGAAAGATAAGCGACCCTAGTGGCCGACACAAACACCGGGCCCATCTAGGAGTGGCACTGCAGTGTCACGCAGGATGTCCCTTCCAAAAAACCCTCCCCAAACAGCACATGACGCAAAGAAAAAAAGAGGCGCAATGAGGTAGCTGACTGTGTGAGAAAGATAAGCGACCCTAGTGGCCGACACAAACACCGGGCCCATCTAGGAGTGGCACTGCAGTGTCACGCAGGATGTCCCTTCCAAAAAACCCTCCCCAATCAGCACATGATGCAAAGAAAAAGAAAAGAAAAAAGAGGTGCAAGATGGAATTATCCTTGGGCCCTCCCACCTAGTGGAACCTAGATGGTATTTGGTAACGGGGGCACACTGCCTCAATAAATTGTCTAGTTCCCTGTGAACTAACGGCGGATACCGGACGCACGTCTAACACCAACATAGTTGTCAAGGACTCAGTTATCCGCTTTGCAGTAGGATGACTGCTGTGATATTTCATCTTCCTCGCAAAGGACTGTTGAACAGTCAATTGCTTACTGGAAGTAGTACAAGTGGGCTTACGACTTCCCCTCTGGGATGACCATCGACTCCCAGCGGCAACAACAGCAGCGCCAGCAGCAGTAGGCGTTACACGCAAGGATGCATCAGAGGAATCCCAGGCAGGAGAGGACTCGTCAGACTTGCCAGTGACATGGCCTGCAGGACTATTGGCATTCCTGGGGAAGGAGGAAATTGACACTGAGGGAGTTGGTGGGGTGGTTTGCGTGAGCTTGGTTACAAGAGGAAGGGATTTACTGGTCAGTGGACTGCTTCCGCTGTCACCCAAAGTTTTTGAACTTGTCACTGACTTATTATGAATGCGCTGCAGGTGACGTATAAGGGAGGATGTTCCGAGGTGGTTAACGTCCTTACCCCTACTTATTACAGCTTGACAAAGGGAACACACGGCTTGACACCTGTTGTCCGCATTTCTGGTGAAATACCTCCACACCGAAGAGCTGATTTTTTTGGTATTTTCACCTGGCATGTCAACGGCCATATTCCTCCCACGGACAACAGGTGTCTCCCCGGGTGCCTGACTTAAACAAACCACCTCACCATCAGAATCCTCCTGGTCAATTTCCTCCCCAGCGCCAGCAACACCCATATCCTCCTCATCCTGGTGTACTTCAACACTGACATCTTCAATCTGACTATCAGGAACTGGACTGCGGGTGCTCCTTCCAGCACTTGCAGGGGGCATGCAAATAGTGGAAGGCGCATGCTCTTCACGTCCAGTGTTGGGAAGGTCAGGCATCGCAAACGACACAATTGGACTCTCCTTGTGGATTTGGGATTTCAAAGAACGCACAGTTCTTTGCGGTGCTTTTGCCAGCTTGAGTCTTTTCAGTTTTCTAGCGAGAGGCTGAGTGCTTCCATCCTCATGTGAAGCTGAACCACTAGCCATGAACATAGGCCAGGGCCTCAGCCGTTCCTTGCCACTCCGTGTGGTAAATGGCATATTGGCAAGTTTACGCTTCTCCTCCGACAATTTTATTTTAGGTTTTGGAGTCCTTTTTTTTCTGATATTTGGTGTTTTGGATTTGACATGCTCTGTACTATGACATTGGGCATCGGCCTTGGCAGACGACGTTGCTGGCATTTCATCGTCTCGGCCATGACTAGTGGCAGCAGCTTCAGCACGAGGTGGAAGTGGATCTTGATCTTTCCCTAATTTTGGAACCTCAACTTTTTTGTTCTCCATATTTTATAGGCAGAACTAAAAGGCACCTCAGGTAAACAATGGAGATGGATGGATTGGATACTAGTATACAATTATGGACGGACTGCCACGGTTAGGTGGTATAAAAAAACCACGGTTAGGTGGTATATATTATAATAATAATACAATTATGGATGGACGGACTGCCTGCCGACTGCCGACACAGAGGTAGCCACAGCCGTGAACTACCGCACTGTACACTGGTTGATAAAGAGATAGTAGTATACTCGTAACAACTAGTATGACACTATGACGACGGTATAAAGAATGAAAAAAAAATACCACAGTTAGGTGGTATATATTATAATAATAATACAATTATGGATGGACGGACTGCCTGCCGACTGCCGACACAGAGGTAGCCACAGCCGTGAACTACCGCACTGTACACTGGTTGATAAAGAGATAGTAGTATACTCGTAACAACTAGTATGACACTATGACGACGGTATAAAGAAAGAAAAAAAAAATACCACGGTTAGGTGGTATATATTATAATAATAATACAATTATGGATGGACGGACTGCCTGCCGACTGCCGACACAGAGGTAGCCACAGCCGTGAACTACCGCACTGTACACTGGTTGATAAAGAGATAGTAGTATACTCGTAACAACTAGTATGACACTATGACGACGGTATAAAGAATGAAAAAAAAACCACGGTTAGGTGGTATATATTATAATAATAATACAATTATGGATGGACGGACTGCCTGCCGACTGCCGACACAGAGGTAGCCACAGCCGTGAACTACCGCACTGTACACTGGTTGATAAAGAGATAGTAGTATACTCGTAACAACTAGTATGACACTATGACGACGGTATAAAGAAAGAAAAAAAAATACCACAGTTAGGTGGTATATATTATAATAATAATACAATTATGGATGGACGGACTGCCTGCCGACTGCCGACACAGAGGTAGCCACAGCCGTGAACTACCGCACTGTACACTGGTTGATAAAGAGATAGTAGTATACTCGTAACAACTAGTATGACACTATGACGACGGTATAAAGAATGAAAAAAAAACCACGGTTAGGTGGTATATATTATAATAATAATACAATTATGGATGGACGGACTGCCTGCCGACTGCCGACACAGAGGTAGCCACAGCCGTGAACTACCGCACTGTACACTGGTTGATAAAGAGATAGTAGTATACTCGTAACAACTAGTATGACACTATGACGACGGTATAAAGAATGAAAAAAAAACCACGGTTAGGTGGTATATATTATAATAATAAAATTATGGATGGACGGACTGCCTGCCGACTGCCGACACAGAGGTAGCCACAGCCGTGAACTACCGCACTGTACACTGGTTGATAAAGAGATAGTAGTATACTCGTAACAACTAGTATGACACTATGACGGTATAAAGAATGAAAAAAAAACCACGGTTAGGTGGTATATATTATAATAATAATACAATTATGGATGGACGGACTGCCTGCCGACTGCCGACACAGAGGTAGCCACAGCCGTGAACTACCGCACTGTACACTGGTTGATAAAGAGATAGTAGTATACTCGTAACAACTAGTATGACACTATGACGACGGTATAAAGAAAGAAAAAAAAATACCACGGTTAGGTGGTATATATTGTAATACAATTATGGATGGACGGACTGCCTGCCGAGTTCCGACTGCCGACACAGAGGTAGCCACAGCCGTGAACTACCGCACTGTACTGTGTCTGCTGCTAATATAGACTGGTTGATAAAGAGATAGTATACAATACATACAACAATATACTACTATACTGGTGGTCAGGCACTGGTCACCACTAGTCACACTGGCAGTGGCACTCCTGCAGCAAAAGTGTGCACTGTTTAATTTTAAATTAATATAATATTATGTACTCCTGGGGGCTCCTGCTATAACAACCTGCAGTGCTCCCCAGTCTCCCCCACAATTATTATAAGCTTTGCCTTTTATACATTGATGTGCAGCACACTGGGCTGAGCTGAGTGCACACAGACTGAGTCACACTGTGTGACTGGCTGCTGCTGTGTATCGTTTTTTTTCAGGCAGAGAACGGATATAGCAGAGAACGGATATATTATATTAAAATAAATAAAAGTTAACTAACAACAACTGCACTGGTCACTGTGGTAAACTCTGTCTGACTCTGCACAATCTCTCTCTCTCTTCTAATCTAATTTCTAATGGAGAGGACGCCAGCCACGTCCTCTCCCTATCAATCTCAATGCACGTGTGAAAATGGCGGCGACGCGCGGCTCCTTATATAGAATCCGAGTCTCGCGAGAATCCGACAGCGTCATGATGACGTTCGGGGCGCGCTCGGGTTAACCGAGCAAGGCGGGAGGATCCGAGTCTGCTCGGACCCGTGAAAAAAACATGAAGTTCGTGCGGGTTCGGTTTCAGAGAAACCGAACCCGCTCATCTCTAATTATTACCCCCCTCACTCAGTGACTGCATTGTATATGAGTGACCCAGGCTTACTGACTAAATACTCATTATTACCCCTCACTCACTGACTGCATTGTATATGAGTGACCCAGGCTTACTGACTAAATACTCATTATTACCCCCCTCACTCAGTGACTGCATTGTATATGAGTGACCCAGGCTTACTGACTAAATACTAGAGATGAGCGGGTTCGGTTCCTCGGAATCCGAACCCGCCCGAACTTCAGGTTTTTTTACACGGGGCCGAGCGACTCGGATCTTCCCGCCTTGCTCGGTTAACCCGAGCGCGCCCGAACGTCATCATCCCGCTGTCGTATTCTCGCGAGGCTCGGATTCTATCGCGAGACTCGGATTCTATATAAGGAGCCGCGCGTCGCCGCCATTTTCACACGTGCATTGAGATTGATAGGGAGAGGACGTGGCTGGTGACTAGTACTAGAGACTGAGACACAAATTTTGGGGAGCATATAGGAGGAGTACTACTGTACTTGCTGCTGATAGTGTGACCAGTGACCAGTGCCACCAGTTTAATTAATCCGTTCTCTGCCTGAAAAAAAACGATACACAGTGTGACACAGTCACATACCATATCTGTGCTCAGCCCAGTGTGCTGCATCATATACTGTATATCATTATCTGACTGTGCTGAGTGCTCACTGCTCACACAGCTTAATTGTGGGGGAGACTGGGGAGCAGTTATAGCAGGAGTACATATTTTAAGTACAGTGCACACTTTTGCTGCCAGAGTGCCACTGCCAGTGTGACTGACCAGTGACCACTGACCACCAGTATTGTGATTGTCTGCTGACCACCAGTATATTGTGATTGTCTGCCTGAAAAAGTTAAACACCCGTCGTGTGGTGTTTTTATAAACGCATTCTGCAGACAGTGTCCAGCAGGTCCGTCATTACATAATATATACCTGTCCGGCTGCAGTACTAGTGTGATATATATATATATATTAATTTCATCTCATTATCATCCAGTCTATATTAGCAGCAGACACAGTACGGTAGTCCACGGCTGTAGCTACCTCTGTGTCGGCAGTCGCTCGTCCATCCATAATTGTATACCACCTACCCGTGGTTTATTTATTTTTTCTATCTTCTTGATACTAGTAGCTTACTTTAGGAGTCTGCAGTGCTGAGTCTGACAGACAGTGTCCAGCAGGTCCGTCATTACATAATATATACCTGTCCGGCTGCAGTACTAGTGTGATATATATATATATTTTAATTTTATCTCATTATCATCCAGTCTATATTAGCAGCAGACACAGTACGGTAGTCCACGGCTGTAGCTACCTCTGTGTCGGCAGTCGCTCGTCCATCCATAATTGTATACCACCTACCCATGGTTTATTTTTTTTTTCTATCTTCTTGATACTAGTAGCTTACTTTAGGAGTCTGCAGTGCTGACAGACAGTGTCCAGCAGGTCCGTCATTACATAATATATACCTGTCCGGCTGCAGTACTAGTGTGATATATATATATTTTAATTTTATCTCATTATCATCCAGTCTATATTAGCAGCAGACACAGTACGGTAGTCCACGGCTGTAGCTACCTCTGTGTCGGCAGTCGCTCGTCCATCCATAATTGTATACCACCTACCCGTGGTTTATTTTTTTTTTCTATCTTCTTGATACTAGTAGCTTACTTTAGGAGTCTGCAGTGCTGACAGACAGTGTCCAGCAGGTCCGTCATTACATAATATATACCTGTCCGGCTGCAGTACTAGTGTGATATATATATATATATTTTAATTTTATCTCATTATCATCCAGTCTATATTAGCAGCAGACACAGTACGGTAGTCCACGGCTGTAGCTACCTCTGTGTCGGCAGTCGCTCGTCCATCCATAATTGTATACCACCTACCCGTGGTTTTTTTTTTTCTATCTTATTGATACTAGTAGCTTACTTTAGGAGTCTGCAGTGCTGACAGACAGGGTCCAGCAGGTCCGTCATTACATAATATATACCTGTCCGGCTGCAGTACTAGTGTGATATATATATATATATTAATTTTATCTCATTATCATCCAGTCTATATTAGCAGCAGACACAGTACGGTAGTCCACGGCTGTAGCTACCTCTGTGTCGGCAGTCGCTCGTCCATCCATAATTGTATACCACCTACCCGTGGTGTTTTTTTTTTCTATCTTCTTTATACTAGTAGCTTACTTTAGGAGTCTGCAGTGCTGAGTCTGACAGACAGTGTCCAGCAGGTCCGTCATTACATAATATATACCTGTCCGGCTGCAGTACTAGTGTGATATATATATATATTTTAATTTTATCTCATTATCATCCAGTCTATATTAGCAGCAGACACAGTACGGTAGTCCACGGCTGTAGCTACCTCTGTGTCGGCAGTCGCTCGTCCATCCATAAGTATACTAGTATCCATCCATCTCCATTGTTTACCTGAGGTGCCTTTTAGCTGTGCCTATTAAAATATGGAGAACAAAAATGTTGAGGTTCCAAAATTAGGGAAAGATCAAGATCGACTTCCACCTCGTGCTGAAGCTGCTGCCACTAGTCATGGCCGAGACGATGAAATGCCAGCAACGTCGTCTGCCAAGGCCGATGCCCAATGTCATAGTACAGAGCATGTAAAATCCAAAACACCAAATATCAGTAAAAAAAGGACTCAAAAATCTAAAATAAAATTGTCGGAGGAGAAGCGTAAACTTGCCAATATGCCATTTACCACACGGAGTGGCAAGGAACGGCTGAGGCCCTGGCCTATGTTCATGGCTAGTGGTTCAGCTTCACATGAGGATGGAAGCACTCAGCCTCTCGCTAGAAAAATGAAAAGACTCAAGCTGGCAAAAGCACCGCAAAGAACTGTGCGTTCTTCGAAATCCCAAATCCACAAGGAGAGTCCAATTGTGTCGGTTGCGATGCCTGACCTTCCCAACACTGGACGTGAAGAGCATGCGCCTTCCACCATTTGCACGCCCCCTGCAAGTGCTGGAAGGAGCACCCGCAGTCCAGTTCCTGATAGTCAGATTGAAGATGTCAGTGTTGAAGTACACCAGGATGAGGAGGATATGGGTGTTGCTGGCGCTGGGGAGGAAATTGACAAGGAGGATTCTGATGGTGAGGTGGTTTGTTTAAGTCAGGCACCCGGGGAGACACCTGTTGTCCGTGGGAGGAATATGGCCGTTGACATGCCTGGTGAAAATACCAAAAAAATCAGCTCTTCGGTGTGGAAGTATTTCAACAGAAATGCGGACAACATTTGTCAAGCCGTGTGTTGCCTTTGTCAAGCTGTAATAAGTAGGGGTAAGGACGTTAACCACCTCGGAACATCCTCCCTTATACGTCACCTGCAGCGCATTCATAATAAGTCAGTGACAAGTTCAAAAACTTTGGGCGACAGCGGAAGCAGTCCACAGACCAGTAAATCCCTTCCTCTTGTAACCAAGCTCACGCAAACTACCCCACCAACTCCCTCAGTGTCAATTTCCTCCTTCCCCAGGAATGCCAATAGTCCTGCAGGCCATGTCACTGGCAATTCTGACGAGTCCTCTCCTGCCTGGGATTCCTCCGATGCATCCTTGCGTGTAACGCCTACTGCTGCTGGCGCTGCTGTTGTTGCTGCTGGGAGTCGATGGTCATCCCAGAGGGGAAGTCGTAAGCCCACTTTTACTACTTCCACCAAGCAATTGACTGTCCAACAGTCCTTTGCGAGGAAGATGAAATATCACAGCAGTCATCCTGTTGCAAAGCGGATAACTGAGGCCTTGACAACTATGTTGGTGTTAGACGTGCGTCCGGTATCCGCCGTTAGTTCACAGGGAACTAGACAATTTCTTGAGGTAGTGTGCCCCCGTTACCAAATACCATCTAGGTTCCACTTCTCTAGGCAGGCGATATCGAGAATGTACACGGACGTCAGAAAAAGACTCACCAGTGTCCTAAAAAATGCAGCTGTACCCAATGTCCACTTAACCACGGACATGTGGACAAGTGGAGCAGGGCAGGGTCAGGACTATATGACTGTGACAGCCCACTGGGTAGATGTATGGACTCCCGCCGCAAGAACAGCAGCGGCGGCACCAGTAGCAGCATCTCGCAAACGCCAACTCTTTCCTAGGCAGGCTACGCTTTGTATCACCGGTTTCCAGAATACGCACACAGCTGAAAACCTCTTACGGCAACTGAGGAAGATCATCGCAGAATGGCTTACCCCAATTGGACTCTCCTGTGGATTTGTGGCATCGGACAACGCCAGCAATATTGTGTGTGCATTAAATATGGGCAAATTCCAGCACGTCCCATGTTTTGCACATACCTTGAATTTGGTGGTGCAGAATTTTTTTAAAAACGACAGGGGCGTGCAAGAGATGCTGTCGGTGGCCAGAAGAATTGCGGGACACTTTCGGCGTACAGGCACCACGTACAGAAGACTGGAGCACCACCAAAAACGCCTGAACCTGCCCTGCCATCATCTGAAGCAAGAAGTGGTAACGAGGTGGAATTCAACCCTATATATGCTTCAGAGGTTGGAGGAGCAGCAAAAGGCCATTCAAGCCTATACAATTGAGCACGATATAGGAGGTGGAATGTACCTGTCTCAAGCGCAGTGGAGAATGATTTCAACGTTGTGCAAGGTTCTGCAACCTTTTGAACTTGCCACACGTGAAGTCAGTTCAGACACTGCCAGCCTGAGTCAGGTCATTCCCCTCATCAGGCTTTTGCAGAAGAAGCTGGAGGCATTGAAGGAGGAGCTAAAAGGGAGCGATTCCGCTAGGCATGTGGGACTTGTGGATGGAGCCCTTAATTCGCTTAACAAGGATTCACGGGTGGTCAATCTGTTGAAATCAGAGCACTACATTTTGGCCACCGTGCTCGATCCTAGATTTAAAACCTACCTTGGATCTCTCTTTCCGGCACACACAAGTCTGCTGGGGTTCAAAGACCTGCTGGTGACAAAATTGTCAAGTCAAGCGGAACGCGACCTGTCAACATCTCCTCCTTCACATTCTCCCGCAACTGGGGGTGCGAGGAAAAGGCTCAGGATTCCGAGCCCACCCGCTGGCGGTGATGCAGGGCAGTCTGGAGCGACTGCTGAAGCTGACATCTGGTCCGGACTGAAGGACCTGACAACGATTACGGACATGTCGTCTACTGTCACTGCATATGATTCTCTCCCCATTGAAAGAATGGTGGAGGATTATATGAGTGACCGCATCCAAGTAGGCACGTCAGACAGTCCGTACTTATACTGGCAGGAAAAAGAGGCAATTTGGAGGCCCTTGCACAAACTGGCTTTATTCTACCTAAGTTGCCCTCCCACAAGTGTGTACTCCGAAAGAGTGTTTAGTGCCGCCGCTCACCTTGTCAGCAATCGGCGTACGAGGTTACTTCCAGAAAATGTGGAGAAGATGATGTTCATTAAAATGAATTATAATCAATTCCTCCGTGGAGACATTGACCAGCAGCAATTGCCTCCACAAAGTACACAGGGAGCTGAGATGGTGGATTCCAGTGGGGACGAATTGATAATCTGTGAGGAGCGGGATGTACACGGTGATATATCGGAGGATGATGATGAGGTGGACATCTTGCCTCTGTAGAGCCAGTTTGTGCAAGGAGAGATTAATTGCTTCTTTTTCGGTGGGGGTCCAAACCAACCCGTCATTTCAGTCACAGTCGTGTGGCAGACCCTGTCACTGAAATGATGGGTTGGTTAAAGTGTGCATGTCCTGTTTATACAACATAAGGGTGAGTGGGAGGGCCCAAGGACAATTCCATCTTGCACCTCTTTTTTCTTTCATTTTTCTTTGCGTCATGTGCTATTTGGGGAGTGTTTTTTGGAAGGGCCATCCTGCGTGACACTGCAGTGCCACTCCTAGATGGGCCAGGTGTTTGTGTCGGCCACTAGGGTCGCTTAGCTTACTCACACAGCTACCTCATTGCGCCTCTTTTTTTCTTCTTTGCGTCATGTGCTGTTTGGGGAGTGTTTTTTGGAAGGGCCATCCTGCGTGACACTGCAGTGCCACTCCTAGATGGGCCCGGTGTTTGTGTCGGCCACTAGGGTCGCTTAGCTTACTCACACAGCTACCTCATTGCGCCTCTTTTTTTTCTTCTTTGCGTCATGTGCTGTTTGGGGAGTGTTTTTTGGAAGGGCCATCCTGCGTGACACTGCAGTGCCACTCCTAGATGGGCCAGGTGTTTGTGTCGGCCACTAGGGTCGCTTAGCTTACTCACACAGCTACCTCATTGCGCCTCTTTTTTTCTTCTTTGCGTCATGTGCTGTTTGGGGAGTGTTTTTTGGAAGGGCCATCCTGCGTGACACTGCAGTGCCACTCCTAGATGGGCCAGGTGTTTGTGTCGGCCACTAGGGTCGCTTAGCTTACTCACACAGCTACCTCATTGCGCCTCTTTTTTTCTTCTTTGCGTCATGTGCTGTTTGGGGAGTGTTTTTTGGAAGGGCCATCCTGCGTGACACTGCAGTGACACTCCTAGATGAGCCAGGTGTTTGTGTCGGCCACTAGGGTCGCTTAGCTTACTCACACAGCTACCTCATTGCGCCTCTTTTTTTCTTCTTTGCGTCATGTGCTGTTTGGGGAGTGTTTTTTGGAAGGGCCATCCTGCGTGACACTGCAGTGCCACTCCTAGATGGGCCAGGTGTTTGTGTCGGCCACTAGGGTCGCTTAGCTTAGTCATCCAGCGACCTCTGTGCAAATTTTAGGACTAAAAATAATATTGTGAGGTGTGAAGTGTTCAGAATAGACTGAAAATGAGTGGAAATTATGGTTTTTGAGGTTAATAATACTTTGGGATCAAAATGACCCCCAAATTCTATGATTTAAGCTGTTTTTTAGGGTTTTTTGAAAAAAACACCCGAATCCAAAACACACCCGAATCCGACAAAAAAAATTCGGTGAGGTTTTGCCAAAACGCGGTCGAACCCAAAACACGGCCGCGGAACCGAACCCAAAACCAAAACACAAAACCCGAAAAATTTCAAGTGCACATCTCTACTGAATACTCAATATTACCCTCTCACTCGCTGACCGCATTGTATATGAGTGACCCAGGCTTACTGACTAAATACTCATTATTACCCCCCTCACTCAGTGACTGCATTGTATATGAGTGACCCAGGCTTACTGACTAAATACTCATTATTACCCCCTCACTCGCTGACCGCATTGTATATGAGTGACCCAGGCTTACTGACTAAATACTCATTACTACCCCCTCACTCACTGACCGCATTGTATATGAGTGACCCAGGCTTACTGACTAAATACTCATTACTACCCCCTCACTCACTGACCGCATTGTATATGAGTGACCCAGGCTTACTGACTAAATACTCATTATTACCCCCACTCGCTGACTGCATTGTACGTGAGTGACCCAGGCTTACTGACTAAATACTCATTATTACCCCCTCACTCAGTGACCGCATTGTATATGAGTGACCCAGGCTTACTGACTAAATACTCATTATTACTCCCTCACTCACCGACCGCATTGTATATGAGTGACCCAGGCTTACTGACTAAATACTCATTATTACCCCCTCACTCACTGACTGCATTGTATATGAGTGACCCAGGCTTACTGACTAAATACTCATTATTACTCCCTCACTCACCGACCGCATTGTATATGAGTCACCCAGGCTTACTGACTAAATACTCATTATTACCCCCTCACTCACCGACCGCATTGTATATGAGTGACCCAGGCTTACTGACTAAATACTCATTATTACCCCCTCACTCACTGAGTGCATTGTATATAAGTGACCTAGGCTTACTGACTAAATACTCATTATTACCACCTCTCACTGACTGCATTGTATATGAGTGACCCAGGCTTACTGACTAAATACTCATTATTACCCCCTCACTCACTGACTGCATTGTATATGAGTGACCCAGGCTTACTGACTAAATACTCATTATTACACCCCTCACTCACTGACCGTATTGTATATGAGTGACCCAGGCTCACTGACTAAATACTCATTATTACCCCCCCACTCACTAACCGCATTGTATATGAGTGACCCAGGCTTACTGACTAAATACTCATTATTACCCCCTCACTCACTGACTGCATTATATATGAGTGACCCAGGCTTACTGACTAAATACTCATTATTACCCCCTTACTCACTGACTGCATTGTATATGAGTGACCCAGGCTTACTGACTAAATACTCATTATTACCGCCCTCACTCAGTGACTGCATTGTATATAAGTGACCTAGGCTTACTGACTGAATACTCATTGTTACCCCCTCACTCACTAACTGCATTGTATATGAGTGACCCAGGCTTACTGACTAAATACTCATTATTACACCCGCCCCCCCCCCCCCCACTCACTGACCGCATTGTATATGAGTGACCCAGGCTTACTGACTAAATACTCATTATTACCCCCCTCACTCAGTGACTGCATTGTATATAAGTGACCCAGGCTTACTGACTAAATACTCATTATTTCCCCCTCACTCAGTGACCGCATTGTATATGAGTGACCCAGGCTTACTGACTAAATACTCATTATTACCCCCTCACTCACTGACTGCATTGTATATGAGTGACCCAGGCTTACTGACTAAATACTCATTATTACCCCCTCACAGTCACTCACTGACCGCATTGTATGTGAATGACCCAGGCTTACTGACTAAATACTCATTATTACCCCCCTCACTCAGTGACTGCATTGTATATGAGTGACCCCGGCTTACTGACTAAATACTCATTATTACCCCTCACTCACTGACTGCATTGTATATGAGTGACCCAGGCTTACTCACTAAATACTCATTATTACCCCCTCACTTACTGACCGCATTGTATATGAGTGACCCAGGCTTACTGACTAAATACTCATTATTACCCCCTCACTCACTGACTGCATTGTATATGAGTGACCCAGGCTTACTGACTAAATACTCATTATTACCCCCTCACTCACTGACCGCATTGTATATGAGTGACCCAGGCTTACTGACTAAATACTCATTATTACCCCCTCACTTACTGACTGCATTGTATATGAGTGACCCAGGCCTACTGACTAAATACTCATTATTACACCCCTACTCACTGACTGCATTGTATAAGAGTGACCCAGGCTTACTGACTAAATACTCATTATTACCCCTTCACTCACTGACTGCATTGTATATGAGTGACCTAGGCTTACTGACTAAATACTCATTATTACCCTCTCTCACTCACTGACCGCATTGTATATGAGTGACCCAGGCTTACTGACTAAATACTCATTATTACCCCCTCACTCACTGACTGCATTGTATATGAGTGACCCAGGCTTACTGACTAAATACTCATTATTACCCCTTCACTCACTGACTGCATTGTATATGAGTGACCCAGGCTTACTGACTAAATACTCATTATTACCCCCTCACTTACTGACTGCATTGTATATGAGTGACCCAGGCTTACTGACTAAATACTCATTATTACACCCCTCACTTACTGACTGCATTGTATAAGAGTGACCCAGGCTTACTGACTAAATACTCATTATTACCCACCTCACTCACTGACCGCATTGTATATGAGTGACCCAGGCTTACTGACTAAATACTCATTATTACCCCCTCACTTACTGACTGCATTGTATATGAGTGACCCAGGCTTACTGACTAAATACTCATTATTACACCCCTCACTCACTGACTGCATTGTATAAGAGTGACCCAGGCTTACTGACTAAATACTCATTATTACCCCCTCACTCACTGACTGCATTGTATATGAGTGACCCAGGCTTACTGACTAAATACTCATTATTACCCCCTCACTTACTGACTGCATTGTATATGAGTGACCCAGGCTTACTGACTAAATACTCATTTTTACCCCCTCACTCACTGACTGCATTGTATATGAGTGACCCAGGCTTACTGACTAAATACTCATTATTACCCCTTCACTCACTAACCGCATTGTATATGAGTGACCCAGGCGTACTGACTAAATACTAATTATTACCCCCTCACTCACTGACCGCATTGTATATGAGTGACCCAGGCTTACTGACTAAATACTCATTATTACCCCCTCACTCACTGACCGCATTGTATATGAGTGACCCAGGCTTACTGACTAAATACTCATTATTACCCCCTCACTCACTGACCGCATTGTATATGAGTGACCCAGGCTTACTGATTAAATACTCATTATTACCCCCTCACTCACTGACCGCATTGTATATGAGTGACCCAGGCTTACTGACTAAATACTCATTATTACCCCCTCACTCACTGACCGCATTGTATATGAGTGACCCAGGCTTACTGATTAAATACTCATTATTACCCCCTCACTCACTGACTGCATTGTATATGAGTGACCCAGGCTTACTGACTAAATACTCATTATTACCCCCTCACTTACTGACTGCATTGTATATGAGTGACCCAGGCTTACTGACTAAATACTCATTTTTACCCCCTCACTCACTGACTGCATTGTATATGAGTGACCCAGGCTTACTGACTAAATACTCATTATTATTCCCTCACTCACCGACCGCATTGTATATGAGTGACCCAAGCTTACTGACTAAATACTCATTATTACCCCCTCACTCACCGACCGCATTGTATATGAGTGACCCAGGCTTACTGACTAAATACTCATTATTACCCCCTCACTCACCGACCGCATTGTATATGAGTGACCGAGGCTTACTGACTAAATACTCATTATTACCACCTCTCACTGACTGCATTGTATATGAGTGACCCAGGCTTACTGACTAAATACTCATTATTACCCCCTCACTCACTGACTGCATTGTATATGAGTGACCCAGGCCTACTGACTAAATACTCATTATTACACCCCTACTCACTGACTGCATTGTATAAGAGTGACCCAGGCTTACTGACTAAATACTCATTATTACCCCTTCACTCACTGACTGCATTGTATATGAGTGACCTAGGCTTACTGACTAAATACTCATTATTACCCTCTCTCACTCACTGACCGCATTGTATATGAGTGACCCAGGCTTACTGACTAAATACTCATTATTACCCCCTCACTTACTGACCGCATTGTATATGAGTGACCCAGGCTTACTGACTAAATACTCATTATTACCCCCTCACTCACCGACCGCATTGTATATGAGTGACCGAGGCTTACTGACTAAATACTCATTATTACCACCTCTCACTGACTGCATTGTATATGAGTGACCCAGGCTTACTGACTAAATACTCATTATTACCCCCTCACTCACTGACTGCATTGTATATGAGTGACCCAGGCTTACTGACTAAATACTCATTATTACCCCCTCACTCACTGACCGCATTGTATATGAGTGACCCAGGCTTACTGACTAAATACTCATTATTACCCCCTCACTTACTGACTGCATTGTATATGAGTGACCCAGGCCTACTGACTAAATACTCATTATTACACCCCTACTCACTGACTGCATTGTATAAGAGTGACCCAGGCTTACTGACTAAATACTCATTATTACCCCTTCACTCACTGACTGCATTGTATATGAGTGACCTAGGCTTACTGACTAAATACTCATTATTACCCTCTCTCACTCACTGACCGCATTGTATATGAGTGACCCAGGCTTACTGACTAAATACTCATTATTACCCCCTCACTCACTGACTGCATTGTATATGAGTGACCCAGGCTTACTGACTAAATACTCATTATTACCCCTTCACTCACTGACTGCATTGTATATGAGTGACCCAGGCTTACTGACTAAATACTCATTATTACCCCCTCACTTACTGACTGCATTGTATATGAGTGACCCAGGCTTACTGACTAAATACTCATTATTACACCCCTCACTTACTGACTGCATTGTATAAGAGTGACCCAGGCTTACTGACTAAATACTCATTATTACCCACCTCACTCACTGACCGCATTGTATATGAGTGACCCAGGCTTACTGACTAAATACTCATTATTACCCCCTCACTTACTGACTGCATTGTATATGAGTGACCCAGGCTTACTGACTAAATACTCATTATTACACCCCTCACTCACTGACTGCATTGTATAAGAGTGACCCAGGCTTACTGACTAAATACTCATTATTACCCCCTCACTCACTGACTGCATTGTATATGAGTGACCCAGGCTTACTGACTAAATACTCATTATTACCCCCTCACTTACTGACTGCATTGTATATGAGTGACCCAGGCTTACTGACTAAATACTCATTTTTACCCCCTCACTCACTGACTGCATTGTATATGAGTGACCCAGGCTTACTGACTAAATACTCATTATTACCCCTTCACTCACTAACCGCATTGTATATGAGTGACCCAGGCGTACTGACTAAATACTAATTATTACCCCCTCACTCACTGACCGCATTGTATATGAGTGACCCAGGCTTACTGACTAAATACTCATTATTACCCCCTCACTCACTGACCGCATTGTATATGAGTGACCCAGGCTTACTGACTAAATACTCATTATTACCCCCTCACTCACTGACCGCATTGTATATGAGTGACCCAGGCTTACTGATTAAATACTCATTATTACCCCCTCACTCACTGACCGCATTGTATATGAGTGACCCAGGCTTACTGACTAAATACTCATTATTACCCCCTCACTCACTGACCGCATTGTATATGAGTGACCCAGGCTTACTGATTAAATACTCATTATTACCCCCTCACTCACTGACTGCATTGTATATGAGTGACCCAGGCTTACTGACTAAATACTCATTTTTACCCCCTCACTCACTGACTGCATTGTATATGAGTGACCCAGGCTTACTGACTAAATACTCATTATTATTCCCTCACTCACCGACCGCATTGTATATGAGTGACCCAAGCTTACTGACTAAATACTCATTATTACCCCCTCACTCACCGACCGCATTGTATATGAGTGACCCAGGCTTACTGACTAATACTCATTATTACCCCCTCACTCACCGACCGCATTGTATATGAGTGACCGAGGCTTACTGACTAAATACTCATTATTACCACCTCTCACTGACTGCATTGTATATGAGTGACCCAGGCTTACTGACTAAATACTCATTATTACCCCCTCACTCACTGACTGCATTGTATATGAGTGACCCAGGCTTACTGACTAAATACTCATTATTACCCCCTCACTCACTGACTGCATTGTATATGAGTGACCCAGGCTTCATGACTAAATACTCATTATTACCCCCTCACTCACTGACCGCATTGTATATGAGTGACCCAGGCTTACTGACTAAATACTCATTATTACCCCCTCACTTACTGACCGCATTGTATATGAGTGACCCAGGCTTACTGACTAAATACTCATTATTACCCCCTCACTCACTGACCGCATTGTATATGAGTGACCCAGGCTCACTGACTAAATACTCATTATTACCCCCCCACTCACTGACCGCATTGTATATGAGTGACCCAGGCTTACTGACTAAATACTCATTATTACCGCCCTCACTCAGTGACTGCATTGTATATGAGTGACCCAGGCTTACTGACTAAATACTCATTATTACCCCCTCACTCACTAACTGCATTGTATATGAGTGACCCAGGCTTACTGACTAAATACTCATTATTACCCCCCCCCACTCACTGACCGCATTGTATATGAGTGACCCAGGCTTACTGACTAAATACTCATTATTACCCCCTCACAGTCACTCACTGACCGCATTGTATGTGAATGACCCAGGCTTACTGACTAAATACTCATTATTACCCCCCTCACTCAGTGACTGCATTGTATATGAGTGACCCAGGCTTACTGACTAAATACTCATTATTACCCCTCACTCACTGACTGCATTGTATATGAGTGACCCAGGCTTACTGACTAAATACTCATTATTACCCCCTCACTCACTGACTGCATTGTATATGAGTGACCCAGGCTTACTGACTAAATACTCATTATTATCCCCTCACTCACTGATTGCATTGTATATGAGTGACCTAGGCTTACTGACTAAATACTCATTATTACCCTCTCTAACTCACTGACTGCATTGTATATAAGTGACCTAGGCTTACTGACTGAATACTCATTGTTACCCCCCTCACTCACTAACTGCATTGTATATGAGTGACCCAGGCTTACTGACTAAATACTCATTATTACACCCGCCCCCCCCCCCCACTCACTGACCGCATTGTATATGAGTGACCCAGGCTTACTGACTAAATACTCATTATTACCCCCCTCACTCAGTGACTGCATTGTATATAAGTGACCCAGGCTTACTGACTAAATACTCATTATTTCCCTCTCACTCAGTGACCGCATTGTATATGAGTGACCCAGGCTTACTGACTAAATACTCATTATTACCCCCTCACTCACTGACTGCATTGTATATGAGTGACCCAGGCTTACTGACTAAATACTCATTATTACCCCCTCACAGTCACTCACTGACCGCATTGTATGTGAATGACCCAGGCTTACTGACTAAATACTCATTATTACCCCCCTCACTCAGTTACTGCATTGTATATGAGTGACCCAGGCTTACTGACTAAATACTCATTATTACCCCTCACTCACTGACTGCATTGTATATGAGTGACCCAGGCTTACTCACTAAATACTCATTATTACCCCCTCACTTACTGACCGCATTGTATATGAGTGACCCAGGCTTACTGACTAAATACTCATTATTACCCCCTCACTCACTGACTGCATTGTATATGAGTGACCCAGGCTTACTGACTAAATACTCATTATTACCCCCTCACTCACTGACCGCATTGTATATGAGTGACCCAGGCTTACTGACTAAATACTCATTATTACCCCCTCACTTACTGACTGCATTGTATATGAGTGACCCAGGCCTACTGACTAAATACTCATTATTACACCCCTACTCACTGACTGCATTGTATAAGAGTGACCCAGGCTTACTGACTAAATACTCATTATTACCCCTTCACTCACTGACTGCATTGTATATGAGTGACCTAGGCTTACTGACTAAATACTCATTATTACCCTCTCTCACTCACTGACCGCATTGTATATGAGTGACCCAGGCTTACTGACTAAATACTCATTATTACCCCTCACTCACTGACTGCATTGTATATGAGTGACCCAGGCTTACTCACTAAATACTCATTATTACCCCCTCACTTACTGACCGCATTGTATATGAGTGACCCAGGCTTACTGACTAAATACTCATTATTACCCCCTCACTCACTGACTGCATTGTATATGAGTGACCCAGGCTTACTGACTAAATACTCATTATTACCCCCTCACTCACTGACTGCATTGTATATGAGTGACCCAGGCTTCATGACTAAATACTCATTATTACCCCCTCACTCACTGACCGCATTGTATATGAGTGACCCAGGCTTACTGACTAAATACTCATTATTACCCCCTCACTTACTGACCGCATTGTATATGAGTGACCCAGGCTTACTGACTAAATACTCATTATTACCCCCTCACTCACTGACCGCATTGTATATGAGTGACCCAGGCTCACTGACTAAATACTCATTATTACCACCTCTCACTGACTGCATTGTATATGAGTGACCCAGGCTTACTGACTAAATACTCATTATTACCCCCTCACTCACTGACTGCATTGTATATGAGTGACCCAGGCTTACTGACTAAATACTCATTATTACCCCCTCACTCACTGACCGCATTGTATATGAGTGACCCAGGCTTACTGACTAAATACTCATTATTACCCCCTCACTTACTGACTGCATTGTATATGAGTGACCCAGGCCTACTGACTAAATACTCATTATTACACCCCTACTCACTGACTGCATTGTATAAGAGTGACCCAGGCTTACTGACTAAATACTCATTATTACCCCTTCACTCACTGACTGCATTGTATATGAGTGACCTAGGCTTACTGACTAAATACTCATTATTACCCTCTCTCACTCACTGACCGCATTGTATATGAGTGACCCAGGCTTACTGACTAAATACTCATTATTACCCCCTCACTTACTGACCGCATTGTATATGAGTGACCCAGGCTTACTGACTAAATACTCATTATTACCCCCTCACTCACCGACCGCATTGTATATGAGTGACCGAGGCTTACTGACTAAATACTCATTATTACCACCTCTCACTGACTGCATTGTATATGAGTGACCCAGGCTTACTGACTAAATACTCATTATTACCCCCTCACTCACTGACTGCATTGTATATGAGTGACCCAGGCTTACTGACTAAATACTCATTATTACCCCCTCACTCACTGACCGCATTGTATATGAGTGACCCAGGCTTACTGACTAAATACTCATTATTACCCCCTCACTTACTGACTGCATTGTATATGAGTGACCCAGGCCTACTGACTAAATACTCATTATTACACCCCTACTCACTGACTGCATTGTATAAGAGTGACCCAGGCTTACTGACTAAATACTCATTATTACCCCTTCACTCACTGACTGCATTGTATATGAGTGACCTAGGCTTACTGACTAAATACTCATTATTACCCTCTCTCACTCACTGACCGCATTGTATATGAGTGACCCAGGCTTACTGACTAAATACTCATTATTACCCCCTCACTCACTGACTGCATTGTATATGAGTGACCCAGGCTTACTGACTAAATACTCATTATTACCCCTTCACTCACTGACTGCATTGTATATGAGTGACCCAGGCTTACTGACTAAATACTCATTATTACCCCCTCACTTACTGACTGCATTGTATATGAGTGACCCAGGCTTACTGACTAAATACTCATTATTACACCCCTCACTTACTGACTGCATTGTATAAGAGTGACCCAGGCTTACTGACTAAATACTCATTATTACCCACCTCACTCACTGACCGCATTGTATATGAGTGACCCAGGCTTACTGACTAAATACTCATTATTACCCCCTCACTTACTGACTGCATTGTATATGAGTGACCCAGGCTTACTGACTAAATACTCATTATTACACCCCTCACTCACTGACTGCATTGTATAAGAGTGACCCAGGCTTACTGACTAAATACTCATTATTACCCCCTCACTCACTGACTGCATTGTATATGAGTGACCCAGGCTTACTGACTAAATACTCATTATTACCCCCTCACTTACTGACTGCATTGTATATGAGTGACCCAGGCTTACTGACTAAATACTCATTTTTACCCCCTCACTCACTGACTGCATTGTATATGAGTGACCCAGGCTTACTGACTAAATACTCATTATTACCCCTTCACTCACTAACCGCATTGTATATGAGTGACCCAGGCGTACTGACTAAATACTAATTATTACCCCCTCACTCACTGACCGCATTGTATATGAGTGACCCAGGCTTACTGACTAAATACTCATTATTACCCCCTCACTCACTGACCGCATTGTATATGAGTGACCCAGGCTTACTGACTAAATACTCATTATTACCCCCTCACTCACTGACCGCATTGTATATGAGTGACCCAGGCTTACTGATTAAATACTCATTATTACCCCCTCACTCACTGACCGCATTGTATATGAGTGACCCAGGCTTACTGACTAAATACTCATTATTACCCCCTCACTCACTGACCGCATTGTATATGAGTGACCCAGGCTTACTGATTAAATACTCATTATTACCCCCTCACTCACTGACTGCATTGTATATGAGTGACCCAGGCTTACTGACTAAATACTCATTTTTACCCCATCACTCACTGACTGCATTGTATATGAGTGACCCAGGCTTACTGACTAAATACTCATTATTATTCCCTCACTCACCGACCGCATTGTATATGAGTGACCCAAGCTTACTGACTAAATACTCATTATTACCCCCTCACTCACCGACCGCATTGTATATGAGTGACCCAGGCTTACTGACTAATACTCATTATTACCCCCTCACTCACCGACCGCATTGTATATGAGTGACCGAGGCTTACTGACTAAATACTCATTATTACCACCTCTCACTGACTGCATTGTATATGAGTGACCCAGGCTTACTGACTAAATACTCATTATTACCCCCTCACTCACTGACTGCATTGTATATGAGTGACCCAGGCTTACTGACTAAATACTCATTATTACCCCCTCACTCACTGACTGCATTGTATATGAGTGACCCAGGCTTCATGACTAAATACTCATTATTACCCCCTCACTCACTGACCGCATTGTATATGAGTGACCCAGGCTTACTGACTAAATACTCATTATTACCCCCTCACTTACTGACCGCATTGTATATGAGTGACCCAGGCTTACTGACTAAATACTCATTATTACCCCCTCACTCACTGACCGCATTGTATATGAGTGACCCAGGCTCACTGACTAAATACTCATTATTACCCCCCCACTCACTGACCGCATTGTATATGAGTGACCCAGGCTTACTGACTAAATACTCATTATTACCGCCCTCACTCAGTGACTGCATTGTATATGAGTGACCCAGGCTTACTGACTAAATACTCATTATTACCCCCTCACTCACTAACTGCATTGTATATGAGTGACCCAGGCTTACTGACTAAATACTCATTATTACCCCCCCCCACTCACTGACCGCATTGTATATGAGTGACCCAGGCTTACTGACTAAATACTCATTATTACCCCCTCACAGTCACTCACTGACCGCATTGTATGTGAATGACCCAGGCTTACTGACTAAATACTCATTATTACCCCCCTCACTCAGTGACTGCATTGTATATGAGTGACCCAGGCTTACTGACTAAATACTCATTATTACCCCTCACTCACTGACTGCATTGTATATGAGTGACCCAGGCTTACTGACTAAATACTCATTATTACCCCCTCACTCACTGACTGCATTGTATATGAGTGACCCAGGCTTACTGACTAAATACTCATTATTATCCCCTCACTCACTGATTGCATTGTATATGAGTGACCTAGGCTTACTGACTAAATACTCATTATTACCCTCTCTAACTCACTGACTGCATTGTATATAAGTGACCTAGGCTTACTGACTGAATACTCATTGTTACCCCCTCACTCACTAACTGCATTGTATATGAGTGACCCAGGCTTACTGACTAAATACTCATTATTACACCCGCCCCCCCCCCCCACTCACTGACCGCATTGTATATGAGTGACCCAGGCTTACTGACTAAATACTCATTATTACCCCCCTCACTCAGTGACTGCATTGTATATAAGTGACCCAGGCTTACTGACTATATACTCATTATTTCCCTCTCACTCAGTGACCGCATTGTATATGAGTGACCCAGGCTTACTGACTAAATACTCATTATTACCCCCTCACTCACTGACTGCATTGTATATGAGTGACCCAGGCTTACTGACTAAATACTCATTATTACCCCCTCACAGTCACTCACTGACCGCATTGTATGTGAATGACCCAGGCTTACTGACTAAATACTCATTATTACCCCCCTCACTCAGTTACTGCATTGTATATGAGTGACCCAGGCTTACTGACTAAATACTCATTATTACCCCTCACTCACTGACTGCATTGTATATGAGTGACCCAGGCTTACTCACTAAATACTCATTATTACCCCCTCACTTACTGACCGCATTGTATATGAGTGACCCAGGCTTACTGACTAAATACTCATTATTACCCCCTCACTCACTGACTGCATTGTATATGAGTGACCCAGGCTTACTGACTAAATACTCATTATTACCCCCTCACTCACTGACCGCATTGTATATGAGTGACCCAGGCTTACTGACTAAATACTCATTATTACCCCCTCACTTACTGACTGCATTGTATATGAGTGACCCAGGCCTACTGACTAAATACTCATTATTACACCCCTACTCACTGACTGCATTGTATAAGAGTGACCCAGGCTTACTGACTAAATACTCATTATTACCCCTTCACTCACTGACTGCATTGTATATGAGTGACCTAGGCTTACTGACTAAATACTCATTATTACCCTCTCTCACTCACTGACCGCATTGTATATGAGTGACCCAGGCTTACTGACTAAATACTCATTATTACCCCCTCACTCACTGACTGCATTGTATATGAGTGACCCAGGCTTACTGACTAAATACTCATTATTACCCCTTCACTCACTGACTGCATTGTATATGAGTGACCCAGGCTTACTGACTAAATACTCATTATTACCCCCTCACTTACTGACTGCATTGTATATGAGTGACCCAGGCTTACTGACTAAATACTCATTATTACACCCCTCACTTACTGACTGCATTGTATAAGAGTGACCCAGGCTTACTGACTAAATACTCATTATTACCCACCTCACTCACTGACCGCATTGTATATGAGTGACCCAGGCTTACTGACTAAATACTCATTATTACCCCCTCACTTACTGACTGCATTGTATATGAGTGACCCAGGCTTACTGACTAAATACTCATTATTACACCCCTCACTCACTGACTGCATTGTATAAGAGTGACCCAGGCTTACTGACTAAATACTCATTATTACCCCCTCACTCACTGACTGCATTGTATATGAGTGACCCAGGCTTACTGACTAAATACTCATTATTACCCCCTCACTCACTGACTGCATTGTATATGAGTGACCCAGGCTTACTGACTAAATACTCATTTTTACCCCCTCACTCACTGACTGCATTGTATATGAGTGACCCAGGCTTACTGACTAAATACTCATTATTACCCCTTCACTCACTGACCGCATTGTATATGAGTGACCCAGGCTTACTGACTAAATACTAATTATTACCCCCTCACTCACTGACCGCATTGTATATGAGTGACCCAGGCTTACTGACTAAATACTCATTATTACCCCCTCACTCACTGAACGCATTGTATATGAGTGACCCAGGCTTACTGACTAAATACTCATTATTACCCCCTCACTCACTGACCGCATTGTATATGAGTGACCCAGGCTTACTGATTAAATACTCATTATTACCCCCTCACTCACTGACCGCATTGTATATGAGTGACCCAGGCTTACTGACTAAATACTCATTATTACCCCCTCACTCACTGACCGCATTGTATATGAGTGACCCAGGCTTACTGATTAAATACTCATTATTACCCCCTCACTCACTGACTGCATTGTATATGAGTGACCCAGGCTTACTGACTAAATACTCATTATTACCCCCTCACTTACTGACTGCATTGTATATGAGTGACCCAGGCTTACTGACTAAATACTCATTTTTACCCCCTCACTCACTGACTGCATTGTATATGAGTGACCCAGGCTTACTGACTAAATACTCATTATTATTCCCTCACTCACCGACCGCATTGTATATGAGTGACCCAAGCTTACTGACTAAATACTCATTATTACCCCCTCACTCACCGACCGCATTGTATATGAGTGACCCAGGCTTACTGACTAAATACTCATTATTACCCCCTCACTCACCGACCGCATTGTATATGAGTGACCGAGGCTTACTGACTAAATACTCATTATTACCACCTCTCACTGACTGCATTGTATATGAGTGACCCAGGCTTACTGACTAAATACTCATTATTACCCCCTCACTCACTGACTGCATTGTATATGAGTGACCCAGGCTTACTGACTAAATACTCATTATTACCCCCTCACTCACTGACTGCATTGTATATGAGTGACCCAGGCTTCATGACTAAATACTCATTATTACCCCCTCACTCACTGACCGCATTGTATATGAGTGACCCAGGCTTACTGACTAAATACTCATTATTACCCCCTCACTTACTGACCGCATTGTATATGAGTGACCCAGGCTTACTGACTAAATACTCATTATTACCCCCTCACTCACTGACCGCATTGTATATGAGTGACCCAGGCTCACTGACTAAATACTCATTATTACCCCCCCACTCACTGACCGCATTGTATATGAGTGACCCAGGCTTACTGACTAAATACTCATTATTACCGCCCTCACTCAGTGACTGCATTGTATATGAGTGACCCAGGCTTACTGACTAAATACTCATTATTACCCCCTCACTCACTAACTGCATTGTATATGAGTGACCCAGGCTTACTGACTAAATACTCATTATTACCCCCCCCCCACTCACTGACCGCATTGTATATGAGTGACCCAGGCTTACTGACTAAATACTCATTATTACCCCCTCACAGTCACTCACTGACCGCATTGTATGTGAATGACCCAGGCTTACTGACTAAATACTCATTATTACCCCCCTCACTCAGTGACTGCATTGTATATGAGTGACCCAGGCTTACTGACTAAATACTCATTATTACCCCTCACTCACTGACTGCATTGTATATGAGTGACCCAGGCTTACTGACTAAATACTCATTATTACCCCCTCACTCACTGACTGCATTGTATATGAGTGACCCAGGCTTACTGACTAAATACTCATTATTATCCCCTCACTCACTGATTGCATTGTATATGAGTGACCTAGGCTTACTGACTAAATACTCATTATTACCCTCTCCAACTCACTGACTGCATTGTATATAAGTGACCTAGGCTTACTGACTGAATACTCATTGTTACCCCCTCACTCACTAACTGCATTGTATATGAGTGACCCAGGCTTACTGACTAAATACTCATTATTACACCCGCCCCCCCCCCCCCCCCCACTCACTGACCGCATTGTATATGAGTGACCCAGGCTTACTGACTAAATACTCATTATTACCCCCCTCACTCAGTGACTGCATTGTATATAAGTGACCCAGGCTTACTGACTAAATACTCATTATTTCCCCCTCACTCAGTGACCGCATTGTATATGAGTGACCCAGGCTTACTGACTAAATACTCATTATTACCCCCTCACTCACTGACTGCATTGTATATGAGTGACCCAGGCTTACTGACTAAATACTCATTATTACCCCCTCACAGTCACTCACTGACCGCATTGTATGTGAATGACCCAGGCTTACTGACTAAATACTCATTATTACCCCCCTCACTCAGTGACTGCATTGTATATGAGTGACCCAGGCTTACTGACTAAATACTCATTATTACCCCTCACTCACTGACTGCATTGTATATGAGTGACCCAGGCTTACTCACTAAATACTCATTATTACCCCCTCACTTACTGACCGCATTGTATATGAGTGACCCAGGCTTACTGACTAAATACTCATTATTACCCCCTCACTCACTGACTGCATTGTATATGAGTGACCCAGGCTTACTGACTAAATACTCATTATTACCCCCTCACTCACTGACCGCATTGTATATGAGTGACCCAGGCTTACTGACTAAATACTCATTATTACCCCCTCACTTACTGACTGCATTGTATATGAGTGACCCAGGCCTACTGACTAAATACTCATTATTACACCCCTACTCACTGACTGCATTGTATAAGAGTGACCCAGGCTTACTGACTAAATACTCATTATTACCCCTTCACTCACTGACTGCATTGTATATGAGTGACCTAGGCTTACTGACTAAATACTCATTATTACCCTCTCTCACTCACTGACCGCATTGTATATGAGTGACCCAGGCTTACTGACTAAATACTCATTATTACCCCCTCACTCACTGACTGCATTGTATATGAGTGACCCAGGCTTACTGACTAAATACTCATTATTACCCCTTCACTCACTGACTGCATTGTATATGAGTGACCCAGGCTTACTGACTAAATACTCATTATTACCCCCTCACTTACTGACTGCATTGTATATGAGTGACCCAGGCTTACTGACTAAATACTCATTATTACACCCCTCACTTACTGACTGCATTGTATAAGAGTGACCCAGGCTTACTGACTAAATACTCATTATTACCCACCTCACTCACTGACCGCATTGTATATGAGTGACCCAGGCTTACTGACTAAATACTCATTATTACCCCCTCACTTACTGACTGCATTGTATATGAGTGACCCAGGCTTACTGACTAAATACTCATTATTACACCCCTCACTCACTGACTGCATTGTATAAGAGTGACCCAGGCTTACTGACTAAATACTCATTATTACCCCCTCACTCACTGACTGCATTGTATATGAGTGACCCAGGCTTACTGACTAAATACTCATTATTACCCCCTCACTTACTGACTGCATTGTATATGAGTGACCCAGGCTTACTGACTAAATACTCATTTTTACCCCCTCACTCACTGACTGCATTGTATATGAGTGACCCAGGCTTACTGACTAAATACTCATTATTACCCTCTCTAACTCACTGACCGCATTGTATATGAGTGACCCAGGCTTACTGACTAAATACTAATTATTACCCCCTCACTCACTGACCGCATTGTATATGAGTGACCCAGGCTTACTGACTAAATACTCATTATTACCCCCTCACTCACTGACCGCATTGTATATGAGTGACCCAGGCTTACTGACTAAATACTCATTATTACCCCCTCACTCACTGACCGCATTGTATATGAGTGACCCAGGCTTACTGATTAAATACTCATTATTACCCCCTCACTCACTGACCGCATTGTATATGAGTGACCCAGGCTTACTGACTAAATACTCATTATTACCCCCTCACTCACTGACCGCATTGTATATGAGTGACCCAGGCTTACTGATTAAATACTCATTATTACCCCCTCACTCACTGAGTGCATTGTATATGAGTGACCCAGGCTTACTGACTAAATACTCATTATTACCCCCTCACTTACTGACTGCATTGTATATGAGTGACCCAGGCTTACTGACTAAATACTCATTTTTACCCCCTCACTCACTGACTGCATTGTATATGAGTGACCCAGGCTTACTGACTAAATACTCATTATTATTCCCTCACTCACCGACCGCATTGTATATGAGTGACCCAAGCTTACTGACTAAATACTCATTATTACCCCCTCACTCACCGACCGCATTGTATATGAGTGACCCAGGCTTACTGACTAAATACTCATTATTACCCCCTCACTCACCGACCGCATTGTATATGAGTGACCGAGGCTTACTGACTAAATACTCATTATTACCACCTCTCACTGACTGCATTGTATATGAGTGACCCAGGCTTACTGACTAAATACTCATTATTACCCCCTCACTCACTGACTGCATTGTATATGAGTGACCCAGGCTTACTGACTAAATACTCATTATTACCCCCTCACTCACTGACTGCATTGTATATGAGTGACCCAGGCTTCATGACTAAATACTCATTATTACCCCCTCACTCACTGACCGCATTGTATATGAGTGACCCAGGCTTACTGACTAAATACTCATTATTACCCCCTCACTTACTGACCGCATTGTATATGAGTGACCCAGGCTTACTGACTAAATACTCATTATTACCCCCTCACTCACTGACCGCATTGTATATGAGTGACCCAGGCTCACTGACTAAATACTCATTATTACCCCCCCACTCACTGACCGCATTGTATATGAGTGACCCAGGCTTACTGACTAAATACTCATTATTACCGCCCTCACTCAGTGACTGCATTGTATATGAGTGACCCAGGCTTACTGACTAAATACTCATTATTACCCCCTCACTCACTAACTGCATTGTATATGAGTGACCCAGGCTTACTGACTAAATACTCATTATTACTCCCCCCACTCACTGACCGCATTGTATATGAGTGACCCAGGCTTACTGACTAAATACTCATTATTACCCCCTCACAGTCACTCACTGACCGCATTGTATGTGAATGACCCAGGCTTACTGACTAAATACTCATTATTACCCCCCTCACTCAGTGACTGCATTGTATATGAGTGACCCAGGCTTACTGACTAAATACTCATTATTACCCCCTCACTCACTGACTGCATTGTATATGAGTGACCCAGGCTTACTGACTAAATACTCATTATTATCCCCTCACTCACTGATTGCATTGTATATGAGTGACCTAGGCTTACTGACTAAATACTCATTATTACCCTCTCTAACTCACTGACCGCATTGTATATGAGTGACCCAGGCTTACTGACTAAATACTCATTATTACCCCCTCACTCACTGACTGCATTGTATATGAGTGACCCAGGCTTACTGACTAAATACTCATTATTACCCCCTCACTCACTGACTGCATTGTATATGAGTGACCCAGGCTTACTGACTAAATACTCATTATTACCCCCTCACTCACTGACCGCATTGTATATGAGTGACCCAGGCTCACTGACTAAATACTCATTATTACCCCCCCCCCCCCCCACTCACTGACCGCATTGTATATGAGTGACCCAGGCTTACTGACTAAATACTCATTATTACCCCCCTCACTCAGTGACTGCATTGTATATAAGTGACCCAGGCTTACTGACTAAATACTCATTATTTCCCCCTCACTCAGTGACCGCATTGTATATGAGTGACCCAGGCTTACTGACTAAATACTCATTATTACCCCCTCACAGTCACTCACTGACCGCATTGTATGTGAATGACCCAGGCTTACTGACTAAATACTCATTATTACCCCCCTCACTCAGTGACTGCATTGTATATGAGTGACCCAGGCTTACTGACTAAATACTCATTATTACCCCTCACTCACTGACTGCATTGTATATGAGTGACCCAGGCTTACTCACTAAATACTCATTATTACCCCCTCACTTACCGACCGCATTGTATATGAGTGACCCAGGCTTACTGACTATATACTCATTATTACCCCCTCACTCACTGACTGCATTGTATATGAGTGACCCAGGCTTACTGACTAAATACTCATTATTATCCCCTCACTCACTGACTGCATTGTATATGAGTGACCTAGGCTTACTGACTAAATACTCATTATTACTCTCTCTAACTCACTGACCGCATTGTATATGAGTGACCCAGGCTTACTGACTAAATACTCATTATTACCCCCTCACTCACTGACTGCATTGTATATGAGTGACCCAGGCTTACTGACTAAATACTCATTATTACCCCCTCACTCACTGACCGCATTGTATATGAGTGACCCAGGCTTACTGACTAAATACTCATTATTACACCCTCACTTACTGACTGCATTGTATATGAGTGACCCAGGCTTACTGACTAAATACTCATTATTACACCCCTCACTCACTGACTGCATTGTATAAGAGTGACCCAGGCTTACTGACTAAATACTCATTATTACCCCTTCACGCACTGACTGCATTGTATATGAGTGACCTAGGCTTACTGACTAAATACTCATTATTACCCTCTCTCACTCACTGACCGCATTGTATATGAGTGACCTAGGCTTACTGTCTAAATACTCATTATTACCCCTTCACTCACTGACTGCATTGTATATGAGTGACCTAGGCTTACTGACTAAATACTCATTATTACCCTCTCTCACTCACTGACTGCATTGTATATGAGAGACCCAGGCTTACTGACTAAATACTCATTATTACCCCCTCACTCACTGACTGCATTGTATATGAGTGACCCAGGCTTACTGACTAAATACTCATTATTACCCCCTCACTTACTGACTGCATTGTATAAGAGTGACCCAGGCTTACTGACTAAATACTCATTATTACCCCCCTCACTCACTGACCGCATTGTATATGAGTGACCCAGGCTTACTGACTAAATACTCATTATTACCCCCTCACTTACTGACTGCATTGTATATGAGTGACCCAGGCTTACTGACTAAATACTCATTTTTACCCCCTCACTCACTGACTGCATTGTATATGAGTGACCCAGGCTTACTGACTAAATACTCATTATTACCCCTTCACTCACTGACCGTATTGTATATGAGTGACCCAGGCTTACTGACTAAATACTCATTATTACCCCCTCACTCACTGACCGCATTGTATATGAGTGACCCAGGCTTACTAATTAAATACTCATTATTACCCCCTCACTCACTGACCGCATTGTATATGAGTGACCCAAGCTTACTGACTAAATACTCATTATTACCTGCTCACTCAGTGACTGCATTGTATATGAGTGACCCAGGCTTCCTGACTATGTACTCATTATTACCCCTCTTACCAGTGACCGCATTGTATATAAGTGACCCAGGCTTACTGACTAAATGCTCATTATTACCCCCTCACTCACTGACCGCATTGTATATGAGTGACCCAGGCTTACTGACTAAATACTCATTATTACCCCCCTCACTCACTGACCGCATTGTATATGAGTGACCCAGGCTTACTGACTAAATACTCATTATTACCCCCTCACTTACTGACTGCATTGTATATGAGTGACCCAGGCTTACTGACTAAATACTCATTATTACACCCCTCACTCACTGACTGCATTGTATAAGAGTGACCCAGGCTTACTGACTAAATACTCATTATTACCCCCTCACTCACTGACTGCATTGTATATGAGTGACCCAGGCTTACTGACTAAATACTCATTATTACCCCCTCACTTACTGACTGCATTGTATATGAGTGACCCAGGCTTACTGACTAAATACTCATTTTTACCCCCTCACTCACTGACTGCATTGTATATGAGTGACCCAGGCTTACTGACTAAATACTCATTATTACCCCTTCACTCACTGACCGCATTGTATATGAGTGACCCAGGCTTACTGACTAAATACTCATTATTACCCCCTCACTCACTGACCGCATTGTATATGAGTGACCCAGGCTTACTGACTAAATACTCATTATTACCCCCTCACTCACTGACCGCATTGTATATGAGTGACCCAGGCTTACTGATTAAATACTCATTATTACCCCCTCACTCACTGACCGCATTGTATATGAGTGACCCAGGCTTACTGACTAAATACTCATTATTACCCCCTCACTCAGTGACTGCATTGTATATGAGTGACCCAGGCTTCCTCACTATATACTCATTATTACCCCTCTTACTCAGTGACCGCATTGTATATAAGTGACCCAGGCTTACTGACTAAATGCTCATTATTACCCCCTCACTCACTGACCGCATTGTATATGAGTGACCCAGGCTTACTGACTAAATACTCATTATTAGTTTATTACCCCCTCACTCACTGACCGCATTGTATATGAGTGACCCAGGCTTACTGATTAAATACTCATTATTACCCCCTCACTCACTGACCGCATTGTATATGAGTGACCCAGGCTTACTGACTAAATACTCATTATTACCCCCTCACTCACTGACCGCATTGTATATGAGTGACCCAAGCTTACTGACTAAATACTCATTATTACCCCCTCACTCACTGACTGCATTGTATATGAGTGACCCAGGCTTACTGACTAAATACTCATTATTACCCCCTCACTCAGTGACTGCATTGTATATGAGTGACCCAGGCTTCCTGACTATATACTCATTATTACCACTCTTACTCAGTGACCGCATTGTATAACACCCATTATTACACCCCTCAGTCAGTGACTGTACTGATTATATATCACTGATTGTAGGGGGAGGGGAAGACATTGATATACTTGTATAATAATAAATAATGGGGATTATAAGGGATGCCTGCTAATAGGGGATGATGGACATGCTACAATCAGTTGGGGTTTAGGACCCAGCGTCCTGTCTGCACATGCGTTGAGTGCTGCAGGGGGTGCTGGGAGAGATCCGGATGTCTGACGTCATACACACGTGTGTCACGCGCACAGTACTACAGGCCCGGAGACACGGGCGTATGCTGGAGCCGGCACCCTCCATCTGCCAGGAGTACTCACCTCTCAGACAATTTCGGTGAAGCTTGTGGTCCGCTGGAAATGCCCTTGATACAGCCTTGTCGACGGGCCCCCTGGGACCAGCAGGGCCCTAAGCAGACGCTTTGGTTGCCTTGTGGTTAATCTGCTACTGGGGACGCCCACTATCAGTGTCTACAGATGCTGTGATACCGCCTGGTGCGTATTTAGCCATACCTCCCAACTGTCCCGATTTTTGCCGGACAGTCCCTTTTTTTGGGACTGTCCCGCTGTCCCACCTGCGGGCCGCAGTATCCCATGGTGGGGCGGGCAGTTGGGAGGCTCCAGCGGTGAATAGATGGTGCGTGCATGTGCACAGCGTCTATTCAGGGGAGACAGGAGGAGAGGGGACATGCCTGCAGCTCACAGAGCGCTGGGCATGCCCCCTCAGTGACAAAAACGGGGCGTGGTTCGCGAACACAGACCCTCTCATGAAGCCACGCCCCTTTCCCTACAAGCCACGCCTCTTTTCGGGCAGATGTTCCTGGCTCAGCCTCTCTGAAGAGAAAGGAGGGCCCGGGATGCTCATGCAGCCGCCTGCCTGCCCGCCCACCCGCTGCCGTCCCCACCGGTACCGCTGCATACCCTACAACATTTTACACATAAAAATCGGTACAATTTTTAAAAGGGGCGTGACCACGGGTAAAGGGGGCGTGACTACGCCCCCTTTTCCTATACTTTCAATGGAAGTTTGGAGAGCCAACAATCGGTACAGACCCTAAAAAAAGGTACTGTACCTGCCAAAAAGGTCCAGCTGGAGGGTATGCCGCTGTCATCCCCGCTGTTCTGCCGCTGTCCTCCGATCCTAATGCAGCTTTGTATTGAAAAACGTCTCTCCCAAAATGGCCGCCACCACAGAGGAGACAGTTAGTCAAGATATTAGAGGAGCCCTCTAGTATATTTAATATCTGTCTCCTTTGAGGCGGCGGCCATTTTGAGAGGGACATTTTCAATACAGAGCTGCAGCAGGATGAAGCAGCAGAGAGCGGGGACAGAGGTGGGCAGGCAGCAGCATGAGCATCTTGGGCCCCCCAGACAGCGGCACATGTATGTATGCATGTGTATATAATATATATATTTAAAAAAGAAAAG